>NC_043971.1:47869330-48169330 GCF_902148855.1 Sphaeramia orbicularis | reverse complement strand
CCAAAAAAAAGGCTAGGGTCGGCAGGTTTTTCTAGGGTCGGTCGGGAAACCGGAAACACAACATTTTTTTTCCTAGGCCTAATCATTCTTATGTGATACAGGTCAATGGCAACCAGGCCATGTATCTGCCACAAACAACCATTCAAATGTTTGTTAGGAACTGAACCACCTCTAAAACTCAAGCATTGTTCTAGTGTACATGAATCCACTGCTGTGTAGTCACACCTATCCAAATAAACAAAACACACAACAGTTGATTCAAGTAGAAAGGCAGAAGGTATGAAAACACACTCAACGAATTGCATGGTACATCTGTACAAAGAATAGGTCAAAAAATAGGGACAAAAAATAATATTCATCATCATATATAAATTATACATACAATATCATGCATATTCATTATTTTACAAATATTGAACTTTTTGGAGAGGGCAGGCAGACCTTTTTGTCTGCATTCAACACACTGTGGGTTATTACCTGGTAGCCCTAATAAAAGTAGGTAGAGTGACGCAGCATGCAGGCCGCTCACCCTCTGCTGGACTGTGGCTGTTTTGGATTGTCCAGACAGGACAAAAAAAGACAGGACAGCCACCAGGGACTTGACAGACACCCCATTCTCACCCAGCAGTGCCCAGATACTCTGCAATGCAACATGGGAAAAGTCAGGTTAAACCTAGACTTGAATGCTATAACTAAACAGAGAAATAAGATATCACATTAATGATGTGGCTGGATCATAGGTTAGGTTTTAACTCACACACTGCATTTCAATCAGTATTTCCCATCTAGCTAGATAGTATAAAAGAAGAGTGGTAAATAATAATAATGAACAACAGTTCTAAATACATAAATACATTACAATTACTTCCAAAAGACAGTTACAAAAAGCAGCATCTAGTGTCTTGTTAATTTAATTTTCTACCTTAGGACTTCATTGCTGTAAATTTCGTTGTGCTTGTTACAATGACAATAATGATATTTTTAAGTCTTTCAAATGACCTCATAATAAAATTAGCTTGCAGAAAATTTAACCATCAAAACAGAAACTCCCTCAGAAGACACACACTCTTTGGGGGTCCATGGAGTTTGAGCAGATGCAGACATGTAGCTTGGCCTCACATAACTTGGAGACAGTACAAGTCATTTTCTTTATGAATGTGGCAGACAAAAACAACAATTTCTCACCACATTTTACTTAATACAGATAAGATCTTTACTGTGACAGGGTTCACTTCGATCAACATGGCAACCTCTGGGGCAGAAAGATAAAGTCAATGTGAAAGTGACAAAAACTGCAGTTCCTTGAATGGCTCCAAAAGCAAAACAGTCACTCGCTTGTTAAAATGTCCAACATTAGGCATGGCTTCTAGGAGTGACATATGAGTGAGTGCAATCTGTGCATGTCTGCCAACTGGGTTTTGATTGTCAGCTAACTTGTTACACTATATAGACACACTAGCAAGAGCACCAGAGCTGCAATAGCTAATCTCAGCATTAATTCATATTGGATTATATGGTCTGTCAACTAGCCTGCTAATTAGGCCAGGCAGGGCTAACTAGTGTGTTTATACATTCCACAAATTTGACAAACCTTCGCACAGGTCTATTTGTTAACATTTATCAAGAAGCTGAAATTACTTGGTTTTGTAACATGAGAATTAGTCTCTTCTTCAATTCCACCCCTTCACCCATTAAATGGACATTTGTCTCTAAAAACAAACAAAATGATGCTGCCATTTTTGTTTCAAAACAGCAGTTCACAAACTAATGAACAACATTACAGAGGATTCATCCACTTTTTATATACAGCATACAGTTCAGATTTGTGCCCTGTAGAGAGACAGAACTGAAATTTGATGCGTCACTTTCAGCTTTGACATTAATGGAAGTGATTCAAGTCTTTATTAATTTGTGTAAAACAGCCATTGCATTCATATAACAACATACATGTCTAAAAGAGGGAGCAAGCAGCAAAATGTCTAAGCAATAAGCTTAGACCGCAAAATGCTTTCAAGTCTTAAACAACCTTTGTCATTACTTAAGAATACTTATAAAAAAAAAAATATTGGATGTAAACAGCATGTAAGGTAGGAAAGCAGCCACAGTGATAAATTATTCATAATCAAAAAGTCCTAGATTGATTAAATAAGCCATTTGCAGTCCTGGACCTGCTCTGTGCTACACAAGTTTTACCTGTGATGCAGCATCGGTGTCTGTAGATTGTTGTTGTTCAGCAGTGTGAGCTAGTAAACACTGGTAGAGGTCTCTGAAGGCCTTTTCATCACTGGCTGTGAGGTCTTCTTCAATGGTATCATCTAATGACTTTTTCTCTGTAAACTCCAAATCCCATACTTCATCCACCCAAGCTGAAAATCACAAAACACAGACAGTGCTAGTTAACAACAAAGGTAACCAAATACAACTATTATACAAGTTTTACAGATGATCTCAAGGTTACACAAAATATATGACATCTAGATCTTGTTTAGGTGTTAAAACAACTGTCTCCTATATGTCATTATAGCAATAAGGCTACTGGATCAAAATCTGTTTATGTCTGTTTTATAT
This sequence comes from Sphaeramia orbicularis, assembly GCF_902148855.1. Lineage (NCBI taxonomy): Eukaryota > Metazoa > Chordata > Actinopteri > Kurtiformes > Apogonidae > Sphaeramia > Sphaeramia orbicularis. Next base: position 48,166,762 of record NC_043971.1, on the reverse strand, counting down.
CAACTGAATGTATGCATTCCAGTGTCTGCACCATGTTCAAATTAATGATGTGACATTAGTAATTAACTTTGCTTTGATACATCTATTCAGACCCAGTTTAACAGCCAAGCCAAGCCAAGCCAAGCCAAGCCACACAACACACTGACAAATCAACTGACTCGAACCGATAAAAAATATTTAATTACAAATTTCCTGAATCGAAGCTAATTTTGCTGGAACTAAACTTTGGTTCCACTATTGTGTTTCACACAGATGCTTATTGTAATGCACATGATGCCAGGATCAACACAAACAACATGGAGCATAGCTCAGCCTCAGACACAAGAACAAAAAGGCAGAAAATGTCTAAATGACACCCCCACCCCACCCCCTTATACTGTTGTTATTTCTATATGTATATTTTTTATATATCCTTATACACTTTTTTTCAGCTGGTTCTGGAATACCTTGTTTGTCATTTTCAGACATGTCTGTTTCACATTTATACTGTTTTTCACCTATTCAAATAATCATTTAATCGAATATAATGAAAGAAAATAATTGATAAATTAATCTATTACAAAACTAATCACTAGCTGCAGCTCTACAACAGATGGTGCTTGATGCCCCACAAATACCACTCTAAGCTACCTGAGAGTCTGACAACACTTGCCACTGACATTTTGCTGACTGTATTTTCAAATACATGAATATGTAAATTCATTCATTCATTTTCTGAACCTGCTTTATCCTCACTAGGGTCACAGGGGTTACTGGAGCCTATCCCAGCTACTTATGGGCGAAGGCGGGGTACACCCTGGACATGTTGCCAGTTCATCACACGGCTGACATATAGAGACAAACAAACAATCACTCTCACATCCACACCTATGGGCAATTTAGATTAACCGATTAACCTATCAGTGCATGTCTTTGGATGATAAGAGGAAGCCGGAGTACCCGGAGAGAACCCACGCAGACACGGGGAGAACATGCAAACTCCACACAGAAAGGTCCCACCCCCATCGACTGGTGTTGGAATCGAACCCAGGACCTTCTTGCTGTGAGGCACAAGTGAATATATAAAGTATAGCCAAACAGTTGACAAACAGTTATAAGACTCAAGCTTCAAAGCAGTGAGTGTGTGTTGGCCGGACCCCAATAACTTGTTTCTGATAGTTACCGAGAAACTGTGTGTGATGTCTTTCAATGATGATATAGTAAAAAAAAAAAAATATTCAAGCTCCATAGAGACAGTTTCCATCATTGCCTTGCGCACCAACATTAAAAATAGTCTTTTTAACACTATTTGTTTTGAGCAGAACAAACCTGCAGGACAGCTAACTAATAATGAGCAATTTGCGTTAAGTTTCATGGACAACACGGACATAAACAACTCAGGTTGCCTCTCACTCAGCTCTCCCTTTTGTCTCCTGTTATCACCATGTCTTTGCCATCTTCTAAAACAGTGTGTTACTGGGAAAATCTTTTGTTGGGATGTACTTGCAACCAACCTGCCAGATGAGAAAGACAGTATACAAGCAGTCAAAATGATTAGCTTTGCATTTCAGTAATGTTTTCTGATGCGATAGTGTTTCGCAAAGGTGTTGGTATGAATGTTTGAAAATGCAGTCGGTTATATCGATAGTACGTATGTATGTTGTATGGTTTTTGACTTTACAGATCATTCAAATAAATTATATCTTGTTTGATGAATAACTTGTGAACCCCCCTCAATCAAATGCATTGTAGCTTACACAACTCAATGCATCCAGAAGTCTGACAAATGTCTGTACAGGTGAGATGTCTGTCTAACACACTGAGGAGAAGCCTAAAATTTCTTTGGTTAAGACTCCTCACTCAGAAGCTCCCAATCATAAAATGTTGGTGGCTAGCAGCCTGGTACACACAGCAAGCCATCTAATCTGTGAAATAATCTAGAGGTCAGATTGAGGCAACTACTGTCACTGAATATTGCAATAAGATAAATATGACATGGTACCAGTGCCTAGAAGAAGACAGGTACACACCACATAGCAATATTTGTTGAACTTTATTCAAATACATTGTACAAATGTAAAATAGAGATGCAGAAATTAATAGGTGACACAGGAAATAAATAGAGAAGAAAATACAAAAAGAGGAATAGTGGGGAGGTAAATATGACTTTGAATAAAAAATGCCAGTAAATTAATAACATGTCAGATGAAAATAAAATATAAAAATAAAAACAACGCAGAAATAAATGCAGGGATATAAATTAAAGAAGGAAAAATATAAATAACAACAAAGGTAATAAATAAATGGTACGGAAAATGAAATGTTAAGGAAACTAAATGCCTTTTTTGTTTTGTATCATGCATTGGCACATGAATTAATTAATCAAGCCATATTTATATTTCTGTATGACAGGTTCGGTCCCTCATACGACATAGGTTGACTTGGCCCACCGCCCAATATCAAAGATCTTAGTCTCATGCCTACATATACACTGTATAATGAGCTATATTTAATTTGTATTCCTACAGTTAGTTTGCATTTCGTTCAACAACTGCCAATTTCGTAAGTATCAAGTGCAGTGTGGATTCAGTCTCATCTCATAATTCCTGACGACTACATAAAGACCTCAGGTTGTGAACACATTCAATAAAAGCTAAAGTTAATATAGTAAATAGAGAATATGGCAATGAATAACGCCATAAAGACAGAGGATCAGTGAATGATCAGTGTTATCTCTCCTTAAGCCATTATCATTAACGTCTCAAATTATTCAGCAAAATCCGATCAACTGTTCCGAAACTGAACCTCCTTTCCGACTTTGGTTTGGTCAACTTAAAGACCAGGGTTATCCTCAAAGTTTGTTAAACCTTCCTTAAATCTCAGCTGTAGACCGCCAGAGCACAGCAATAAACCCGGGAAATACCAGTGAGTTAGCTTTAGCTTCAACGGTTGACTGAAACCACCACAATGTAACATAATTAATACCCCCATCCGGTGAAATAGAGCAATGTAGGTCATACTACACAAAAATACAGGACTTTACCTTGTGGAATTATGTTTAACTTCAGAAAGTCGAGCGCAGATATTAAGTCCATCTCGCCTGTTTTGAATATGCCCGCCTGAAACGATTCACACTTGCACATGCGCAGTAAAACCCTGCTCATCGGCGGATCCAAACCGTTTTAAAAGGTGAATATCGCCACCGTCTGTGTCGGAGTGGATATGCAGGCCATGTTGCACAGAAGTAATCACATGGGTTAAAAAAAAAAATAGGACCGATGTCACTGTATCTCAACAGTATGTTCTATCAAGAATCAATAAATTGAATTTGCGAGGTTGTCAGGCTCTGCCGCTATGTTAGAGTCCTGTGGTCTTGATGCAGTAGATCAATCTCCCAAAAGAAGTGTGTGGTACTTTCAACAAATTAATGACTTCCTATCAGTGCTGAATAGTAACTATATTGATATCTCTAAGTATTTCCATGTTAAAAGCCATCAAAATATGGAGCATTAAAAGTAAAGACACATTCTTAATATTTCCAAAATTTGTCGAAAATTCAAAAAATCTAAATTTCTCAAAACTGTGAACAAACTTTGTAGACATTGTCACAAGGAAGCTTCATAAAAAATGTGAAATTAATCCAACCAGTAATTTCGTCAAAGAAAATGTTTGAAGAAATTGTTATTGAAGCCAACAATGACGAGTTTTATTTGCAGTTTGGAAAATGTTCCAGTGCATACACACACACATGCAGTGTACAGACAATGCGATGTTTGTGATCACTGTATCATATTGACTTTCCTTTTTAATTACACTTTCATTAGTTAATTTAATTATTGTTAATTTTAAATTTACCTTTTACTCAATTCCTGCTGTTCAGTTGTTCAGCAGCCTGTGGTGGGTAACACTGTGATACTCCTTCAAACTGCAGGCAAGACAGTCCAACACACATTCTGTGACAATGAACCTATACTGTTAAAACTCAAGCAGAATAAAATGTGGCATTGTCAGGCAGAAATAACCATGGACTTCAAGGGAAACATGTCATCTTGATGGCTACATATGCCTTTCTAAATTTCCACTCCGTGCCTTTACATCTATGGTACCTTCCCACACATGCAGGTCAACTGTGCTTGGGCACTGATGTACCTAAATACCATCACAAATGTTTTCATATGTCTTTCTACAGCACTGCATAATAATAATAATAATAATTGATTAGATTTCTATAGCACTTTTTGGACACTCAAAGTGCTTTACATTATTGACCCATTATTCATACACACTCACACTCCCCCTCTGGTGGTGGTAAACCACATCTGTACCCACAGCTGCCCTGGGGCAGGCTGACAGAAGCGTGGCGGCCAATTTGCACCAACGGCCCCTCCGACCACCACCAAACATCCATACGCATTCATACACCAGTGTGAGTGGCACTGGAGGCAAGGAGGGTGACCAACTCTACCTCCTAAACCATGGCCGCGCACTGCATGAGACTTGTCATGAGGGCTCAAATGTCTTATACAATGAACCTTGATTTCCAGACTTGGCCTTTATACAAGGTAAATTCTGCAGACTCATATCATGTAATGTAGATGGTGAATGACAAATTCTTAGTGATTTTACATCGAGAAGTCTTTCAACTGACAACAATGAAGTTTGGCAGAATGTGATGAGCCACAACCCATTCTTTGCAGAACAATGGTAACTGTATAATTTTATATTCTATAAAATCCTCAGACTTAGTTGATCTCTGTCAAGTTTATTTATTTATTTATTTATAGCATATTGCAGACTGAATATTTTGTTTTACTTTTGGTGGTTTGATAAAGGTTAAAACTAATTCAAATCAGAAATTTTAGTTATTTTGCCGTTGTAGTCTAGAAAATGTCCAAATTATTCTGGGAATGGGTTTATATTTTAGGATCAGTCAGGTCACATCTTGAAAATGGTTGAATATGATAAATCTATATCAAGGACAGTTCTGAAATGGTAGAAATACAGTGTAAGTCACCAAGAAGCTGTTACGATGCATTGAAAAAAAAAGTATTTGCATGATAAGCAGAAACTAATTAAATGCCATTATATCTCACAAAACCTAAAATAGCTGTAAAATGGTGGTCATAATGGTTACTATTGTGCACAAGGGGTATTATGGCTTTGTCAGTCATAACAGACATCTCTCTTGTGAAAATCCTGTTTCCAGTTCACAGTTTAGAATGACTGAGATATTTGTGACTGAAGGAGTTGAAAATTAATCAATAATATAGCAATATACTGTGAAGATCTAATTCATAAGCACAGGTTCCACAATATTAACTTCACATTTTACAAAAACAGGTTTAAAATTTAAAACTTATATTCGACAGAAAAGTTCTTACCCTCAAATAAATGAATCTTGATATACACAATGAGCTTCAATAGAATACTAGAAAATACATTTACAAGTCAATAATAAAGGTGAAGCAGCATTTCTGTGTTCTGCTGCAACATGCAACAAACTGTGAGAACCAGAAGTATGAGGTCTGGACCCAAATGCACGACCCGCAGACAAAAATACAGTTAAGCAGTGTTTATTAAATACAGACAGGATAAACAGTTCACAAAAAGAGGGTTTGAGTGAGTCCTTGGTGTTCTGACTGTGGATTCGTCACGACGTCCGAATCCAAGGGGTAAAACCCCCGGCCCGGGTCGGGAGCACACGAGGGGAACCCGACTAGGAAAAAACAAAGGAAAGTCAGGGGACAGACCAGGTCATGCACAGGGAGACTGACAGACAGGCAACAGTACATAGGGGATAAGGCTGAGTCACGTACCATAAAACCGGGCGAAAAGGTCAAACACAGAAGTGGCAGATCAGGCTGAAGTACAGGCAGGGGGTCAGGCAAATCTCAGTAGTCAAGGAACAATCCAGGTCAGGAATAGACAGGCATGCAAACAAACAGGATCAGAAGTAACGCTGATAAGTAGACACACCACAAGGGAGGAATACAAACTGGCACAGAACAGGGGAAAACACAGGGCTTATATACACAGAAGGGATGGAAGACAATGAGACACAGGTGGAACAAATCAGGGCGGGGACAGGTAATCAACACAGGTGAAACATTCAGGGAAGGGAGGGAAGCAAAGACACCAGACATGACACAAGAGGAGGACTTACAAAATAAAACAGGAAACGACACACAAGACAGACAAAACATACAAGAGTCCAGGGACTGATATGACACAAACTTAATTTAACCCTTAAAGACCCACAACTATTTTTTGTCACAACTTACTTTTTTGACATTCCACAGTGATTTGTCACCATCTATTATAGTATTATCCTCTATATTTGGCATTTTTCAGTGAAAATCAGGTATTTTCCTATATTTAATTTACTGATCATGTAGATCTTCATAAAATCACAGAGTGAAATTGCAATTTATTGTATCCAAAACCAGAGAAAACTGAAGAAAAAGTGACTTTTTCAGCAAAGAAATCAATAACTGAGTGTAAAAACAACCACTGTCATTTGTCAGACTACATGGGTTTTACTGGTGAATCAGTGTTGTAGAAGATGACGGCATCTCCACGTTCACTTCAGAGCCTCTGAACATCCACATGGATCATATCTGATGACTGTGAAAAGGTGACAAACTGCATTTACCAATTATTTACATGTATTGATCACGTTAGTGGATCAACTTTTATATTACTATTATTATTTTATATTTTATGTATTATTTATTTACATTTTATATCAACATATGTGTAGGCCTTTATGCGTTAAAATTATCCCAGAGGTGAATATTTTTAAATCCAAGAACAACATCTCACTTCACATATGCCTAAAATTTAGCTCTTCATTAATTTTTATATCACTGTATGACTCAGTGATTAACTGCTCTTTCTATAAATCATAATTACATCATATAATTATATTACCCACTCTGTTATATGAATTTATTTTCCTGTGGATGTTAAATTTATGTATTTATCAGCAATTTCTCCGAAGGAGTCTATGATATAGGCCTCAGGTGACGTCTGATGACGTTAAGAAATGGACAATATCACATGGGTCACAGAGAAACGATTCCGTCACATTTCAATAGCGGGAAATATCAGATTAGGTTTGACACATGTTTTCGGTGGAAAGGGGTATTGTACTGTTAAGTGGTTTTCCGCTCTATACTGATTTGATATGTAATGGGCAAATAAAACAAATTTACTTGTTTATTACTACTTATATATTTGTTATTATCGTTATTATTTATACTTACTCACAAAATACAACTAATTCACAACCCTTATGCGAGTTATTGCGCCCCATTTTTTTTACAAACATTGGTGTCGTCCGAATTGGCGCGAAAGGGGAAAAACCCCTCCCATAGTAACCATTCTACTTTCGTTGGGCAACAAAAATGATTGATAGAAATTGAGGAAGTTAAATGTGTTGCCTTCAAAATAAAACAAATCTACGTCCCTGCTACAAAAATACAGTGCAACGGCCTGCATGCTTGTTTTATTTTGAAAGGAATTTAACGGAAGAGCATTTTAACAGCTTTTAGGTACAGCCGTGTTCGCTCAGAGTTCACGTGAATCCAAGTCGGTATTATTAGTAGTACTTGAAAAAGACTTTGATTTTATTTTACTATCAGCATTCTTGGACACCTACAAAACAATCCCAGCAGCCGCCTTAAGCCTATTTAATTTGATACTTACAGTTCTGAGTAATACGTTTGTGAAAAACCTCGTGCATCTTCGAATAAGTTGCTATTTAGTACACCAATATAACTTTTATATATATTAGTGATCTAGAAATCTGCACTCGGCCCCGTTTGGTCAACTCCGATCAAAATATGAGCTGGTAAGTATTACTTTTATGTTGTTATTTACATATTCTCAGTTAAGTGACTTTAATTTCAGTGAAAGACATACTGTAATTGTACATAATGTGTGCATTTTTAGATAGCTTTATATCTTACACACACATATATAATCATCTTTTTGTGATGTTTTTGCTGCTAAACAGAACTGAGCTGTTAAACAGATTTTCATGGTTCCTGTGACCGTGACAATAAAGTTTATCTATTTTCTTGACTTAATGGTTAAATTATGTAATTAAACTGACATTTAAGGAAGTGTAATCCAAACCAAAGTAATACAAATAATGGTTTTGAATGCATAACTGACCTTGTACACACAACTCCCAGGTTGTCTCTGGGCCATAGGCTATTCTTTCTTATTTCTCAGTCAATCTCAATATTTTGAATTCAGTTTTATAAAGGGCTGGGACATCATAAAGTAGTTTTACAATTGAGAAGTCCGGATTAGCCACAGATGTAATTCAAGAATGTTCCGAGTTTCTTTTGTCCATGAATCTCTGCATTACTTTTGTGTTTTCCCAATGCTGACAGTGTGAAGGAAGAAACTCGAAGTGCATCTCCTCATTGCCCAAAACCAGATGAGTCTGAGGAGCCACTTGGTACCACCATGGAAACTGCACATGGTTAGTAACAGACAACTACACAGTATGTATTATACTGCTGCACAACCATTTTGTGAGTCTGTATTGTATGTGTGGTGTGTTTGTTTTTTTTTGTTTTTTTGTCACTATTGGGACATGGATGTGGTTTGTTTTCAAGGTGCTGATGTGAAGTCTGACAGTGTAATGTCTGAAGTGGTCATCACCAAGGAAATGGAGGATGAAGAAAAGCAATTGATGGAGGAGGGACAGAGGAAAGAAAAGGAATTGATAGAAAAGGTTTGTTGCTCATTAATTTCTTTATTCGCTTGATTTGATGATATTGATTAGAATTATCTTAATGTTTACTTGATAAACCATTTTTGATGGCGAGAAAATTCATCCTCTTTTCCATAACATTTCAGTAACACAATTTTTGCACTTTTTATCTGTACTCTTGAGCTCTGCTTAACCCTCAAAGACCCAAACACAGGGTTTCTGCAGGTCATTAAAAAGCATTAAAAGTCGTTAAATATTTTTTGCAAGAATTAAGGCCTTAAATGGTGTTAAAAAGCATTACACTCAATGTCTAGAGGCATTAAAAAATTAAATACACTTGATGGAGAAAAAAACATTGTTATTCACGATTTATTTTGATTTGATATTTTGATTGGAAGTATAGTGTGATGATTGACAGACGGAACCTTTTAATTGGCTATTGTTTACGGCCAGTACACGAAGTCGCAACATTGGACGCTTGGAATGCAACGTGCTGTGAGCGTTTCAGCAGAAGTGAGTGGAGGAGGAACTATTGAGAACCTGGTTAAAGCCCGTCGATGGTAAATCGTTGTGAATAAATAAATAAATAAAATTATTACATTTGTTTAAAGTGGCATTGAAAAGAGCATTAAAAAGCATTAAATCAGATTTGCTGATACCTGCAGAAACCCTGCAAACAGTCACTGGCAGCTGAAAGCATCTACTGATCTGAAATGTTTAATACCTGTTGATCCACTAATCCTATCAATACATGTAAGTAATTAGTATAAAATACAGTTTGTCATCTTTTCATGGTCATCAGAAATGACCCTTTTTGGACGCTCAGAGGCTCCGTAGTGAACCCAGAAACACCGTCATCATCTGATTGAACAGTAAAACTCATGGAGTTTGATCAATGACAGTGGATGGAGACACTTAGTTTTACATTTAATTATTGCTGTCTTTGCAAAAGTCATGTTTTCTTCCGTTTTCTCTGTTTTTGATATAACAATCCTCAACTTTAATCTGAGTTTTTATGGATTTGTACATGATCAGTAAATTAAATATAGAAAAATACCAGATTTTCACTGAAAAATGCAAAATACAGAGAATAATATTATTGTAAGAAATGGTGGTAAATTGTCAAATAGACTGAAATTCATTTGAGAACTTCCACAAAAAGAGCACTGGGTGTTTATGGGTTAAATGCAAATCAGCTCAGTAATTAAGATCATGATTAAACCTGGGTAACTGAGGTTTTGCTCATTGTTCCATGGCACTATATTTAGGCAAAACCATTATAGGAATGATGGTGGTAAGATATTCAATATGCATGGATTTTAGCTTTTTTTTCATAGCTTTTTCATAATGTGTTACATTTTTTCTACTGATGCTAAATACCCTGAGAAATATTGGTGCTTGTAATGAAATCTTGTTGAATGTCAAGTGGTTCCTTAGTAATTTACACATATTTTCATCACTGCCCACTAGGCCCGGGAGTCCTGGCAAAAGGATTCTCATGAACTGCGTTACAAAAGGCTGCAGCATTTGCTCCAGAAGAGCAACATCTACTCTAAGTTTCTGCTGACGAAAATGGAACAACAACAGAATGAGGTAGAGTGCAAAAGAATACCTTGTAGCTTTGTGGACTTCTTTAATATGAAGCAACTGTATCTATCACTATCTCAAATAAATAACAGACAATGAGATTCTATTGGACAATGCCTGTGTTTATAAAATTGTTATTGCAACCTCAACAACTGCACTTTAAAATGCCAAATTGCTTACAGTCAGTCCTGTTGCTCATTTTAATTCATTGTTCTTAGTCTGTCTTTTAAATTGATCTGTGTTATGGTGTTAAATGAACTGAGTCCTTTTTTTTGGTGTTATTTCATGTAAATTAATGTTTGTTCACATTATAATTTAAGTGTGACTGCCATCAGACTCATATGTAAATGGTTCATGGCCTTGAGGTGACCCCCAAGCTCAGAAGACAACATGACATCACATGATTTCAGCACACAGAAGTGGATATGGAAGTAGATATGAATCTTTTTCAGGTCCCACCTCCTCCAGGGCAGAATTGTGATGTCTGTCACATTTCAGTGATGTAAAAGATGACATGCAACATGACTGTTCAAGTCCCATTGCAAAACATCAGATATGTATCTGATTTAGGATTACATATTAAAATGACCTGGGTCTGATTTGGAGAAAATCTGATTGTGCTGTTTACTGTCATAAAAACATCAAGGTCACATATGGGCCAAAAGTCAGGTTTGCGCCTAAGATGCTCTTTTTAACCTAGTCATGTTTCACATTTAAGGCCAATTAACCCAATTAGCTCCAAAATTTTAGCACTGCTGTTTGTATATAGGACAACATGGTTTTCTGGTCTTTTTTAACGTGTTGCTGCCATCAAATTCAAAATTACCATATTTCCTTAAAATGGTACATTTTCTTTTTTTTTTTTTTTTCCAACAATATCTGTGTTTTGTCATGAATGAAATATGGGTTTATGGGATTTGCAAATTATTGCTGTCTGGTTTCATTTACATGTCCCACTTTTTGGCAATTGAGTTTTGTACATGCATACATGTCAGTCAGTAAGTGGGCACTGCGCTGCTTCAATCAGCCTTAACATCTCACATTATGTTGTTCTGTTTTTAGGAGAAACTCAAGAAAGAGAAACTTGAAAAGAAAGCTAAGAAGGTGAGTGAGGTGGTGGATCTTCTTTAAAGGGCACTATAATAATAATTGTTTGGAGCAGGAAAAAAGTTGATGATTAATTGGCTGATATAAATTTCAAACACAAAACTAATGCTTAAAGTCACTCATGTGTGAAATGGACTGTTTCATATTTGTAATATTATTCAGTAACAACACTACTGTTGAACATCTACAGGGTGGGGAAGCAAAATTTACAATATTTTGAGGCAGGGATTGAAAGACAGTGTGTGACCAGTTAGTTTATTGAAAGTCATGAGAATTTATTTGCCACAAGAAAATTTACATAATAGAAAATGTTTTTATTCTATGTGTCCTCCTTCTTTCTCAATAACTGCCTTCACACACTTCCTGAAACTTGCGCAAGTGTTTCTCAAATATTCGGGTGACAACTTCTCCCATTCTTCTTTAATAGTATCTTCCGGACTTTCTCTTAATAGTTTTGCTCATAGTCATTCTCTTCTTTCCATTATAAACAGTCTTTATGGACACTCCAACTATTTTTGAAATCTCCTTTGGTGTGACGAGTGCATTCGGCAAACCACACACTCTTTGACGTTTGCTTTCCTTATTACTCATATGGGCAAAAGTTTCTGACAAGGTATGGATAACAGTGTTAGGTATGATTATGACATCAATATATGTTTGGTTTCAAAACAATTGACGTAGTGCCTGCTGAGAAAAAACAACTAAATGTTCATTGTACATTTTGCTTCCCCACCCTGTAAGTCAAAGAGATACAGTATTGCATAAAATTAACCTGAATAAATGAATATCAAATTAACCCAAACACATATAGTAGATGGAAGCGATTATTGTCTTTTGAGCTAATATTTTCTCTCAATATCAGTGTTTGCTGTTGAATTGTAATTTTGGCCATCAGCAGTTATCACTAATCTGCCAGAACTAGGGCGTTAGTGTCTTTACGTTTTTTCAGATTGACTTATTTGTCAACAAAGTCGAAGTTGAGTTGACTAGTCGTGTGATGACATAATCACATTAACAGCGGAGGAACACCACAGACACACAGCCGTTCAACAATGAGCAACTTGTATTAACATTCACTGGAACATTAACAATGTGCAGTAAAGAGCAGAATAAAAAACTTGCAAGACACAAGCATCCGTCATTCCAAAAATGTTCACACTAGGGTGAAAAATGCGTTCTCTGCATCTTGTTTCATCATTTCGATGTCTCCTAACCGCAGCCATGTGTGCGCAATTATGCATCCAAACCATTTGCACCTCCTTTTGAGACGTGTTAAATATAGACGCAGTTTCTATCAGTAAAATTGCTTTCGGGTTTGATCACTTTGCGTGTGCTAAATTAATATATTCTCCTCCCAGCACATGCACAATTGCGTGTAAACGCCCCATATTTCATATTCATTGTGGCAAAAGTACTAACTGGATGCAGATATGCTATTTTGCACCTTTGAAAGACGCAGCCCTTAGTGCGCACTGTTAGTAAATCTGTTTGTACGTTTTTTTTATTGCGTGTGCAATGAGTTTGCACACGTTTTAATTCACACAAACCTTTAGTAGATCCGGCCCAGTTTTTCTAGATCATAATCAATTTAATAATCCTACTCTAAGTCGTCTTCTTCCTTCAGTCTTGGCCTTGTACTAGTGATGCGTGTTTTTTTTTTTTTTTTTTTTTCCAACCAGCTTTTGTGGAATTACTTCACCTGCCCTGCAAATAAAGTGACATTTTTTTGGACCTGCACCAACCCGACCTGGGTCCGCTGATCTGCGCATCACTACCTTGCGCTCCATGTTTTCATGTAGAAAAATGAGTATCGACATGCGCTGAATGAAGGCTCACGTGCTGTTGTGTGATGGAAGGGAGAGAGAGAATAACACATGACTAGTCGACTCCTCCAAAGTAACATTGACTTGTGCCACAAATGTCGATGCGTCGACAAACCAGCTTTTTTGTTAATACCCTAGCCAGAACCAATAGTTTGTGACAGTCATATTTAATCTATGCTGATTCGTTTGTGTGTTTAAGAAATATTCTTGTTTTGCATTAAAATATTCCTGTGCATTTCTTTGTTTTTACCTTTAAAATGCAGCACATTGACACTACAGCACCTGACAAAGGTGAGTGGGCACAGAAGACAGAATATACCACCAGCTCAAACAGTCCTCTGTCCCATATTTTGTAAGTTTTAAAAATTCTGCCGTGACATTTTTTATCGAGTGTCTGTGCTTGCTTTGCTTTCAAAATAGATAAAAAGAAGCGAAGGAGGGATGATGACTACAAAATTGCTGATGTCATGTCAAAAGAGGTAAAGGGTCATTTGACTTTTCGTCCCCCTCTTGGATTCGTCAGTTACTGATATGCTTTTGTGTTCTGCTATTTTGTCTTCTAGGAAATCATGTCGCAGGCTAAGAAAGCAAAAACTGAGGAAGCGGTAATTATTGATTTTAGTTTGCTGTTGTTTTTTTTTAAATTTTTTTTATTTTATTAATGTTCACAGATTACTTACGTTATTAGTTATGTTACAGACACATAAAGATGCACCAAAGTATAGCTGAGACCATAAGTTTCTGAAATGTTTGATTTCAGAATGAGACTTTGACCCAGAGGAAACTGGAAGCTGAGGATATTGAGAGAATGAGCGATTCCAACCAAGACATAAAGAATCGCTTGTCTGAGACGGTACGAGACAACGCCAAGCATCTTTTGCATCCAGACAGGAAGGTGAATGGGAAGCCAGTGCCTCTTCAGCAGCCACTGTTGTTCACTGGAGGCATCATGAGGTGGTACCAGATCGAGGGCATTGAATGGCTCAGGGTAAGTCGAGTCTGAAAACCACTGTGATCCTAATCATTTTAATCAACAAATTTAATATTTACAATAACTCAGTCTACACTATTATGATACAGTCATTTTGTATGTTGTGTGTACTATTTTGATGTTGCAAACAAGATAGTCTTGTATTGTTTACAGTCCTGGTTAGAGCCCGATCGGCGGCCCTATTATAGCATATCAATATCGGTCAATATGTAACTGATGCATTATTAACTTTTTTGCTGCATGGAGATTGTGTTGCTCACTGCTCCTGTGTGTCTGTGTTGCCCAGAGAGCAACAGTAACGCGTGTCAGTTTCACTCTCACTTCCACTCTGATAATCACCTTTATCTCTTTGTTTTACTGTGAAAAAATTTGAACAACCACGTTCAACCTGAAAATTCTTAAGAAAAATAAATGCAGTGTCAACAATATTATGTCCTAGTTTATTAATGCAACTTACAGATCACAGTGGATCTTCAAAGGCACAAAACATTTAGTAACAGGCAGAGTTGTATTAATATTGGGCCTATTTTTCTAAAGACGTTTCAGGTTGATCATATTTGTTCAGGTTATTCACACTTTTCTGTTAAAGGGCAGTTTGTAAATTTAAACATTTTCATAATGTGATTTTGTTAATGTAATCAAACAAAGACAAAAATTTGGAGTTGTCATTATTTATAGGTTGTTCAGCTATAATTTACTTGAGATCAGATTCAGATTCTGAATACTTTATTAATCTCAGAGGAATTTGCATGGTTACAATTACTGCATGCAAGTGTAAGAAAAAGTAGCAGGAAATAAATTATCAATATTACAAACACTGTTTGTTTGGGCTTTATGTGGCCCATGAACTAAAACAAATTCTAAACCTTTGACTGTTAATATCTTCAGTGTAATTTTTTCATTGAAGGGCTGGATTTGTCCGTTTTGTGGGTGGGTTTTGGCCCATGGGCCATATGTTTGACACCCTTGACAAACAAGGACAACGAATACACAATAATGGACACAGATGTTGTCAGAAATGTGATCATTGATTAACAGGATTTTGAAATAAATTCAAAATTTTACTTGAAGACAGTCAAGGGATATGAGAATGGGGGTAATGTGAGCCTGACGACTTGTTCTGGTTAAAGGGTACCTGTACTAGTGATGCTTACGACATTAATTCTGCTTTATGTATTTCTTATAAGCAAGGGAGGTGCCAATTCAGTAAGAAAAGATGCACCACATAAATGCACCACACTGGGGCTGCACAATTTTTGGCCAGAAATAAAATCCCGATTTTTTTTTTTTTTTTTTTTTTTTTTTCCCCTCCCCTCTAAAAACTCGATTTTTGGGTAAAGCTACAAAAGACAACAGAAGTTGGCATGTTGTTTTTGTGAGGAGTCCGCAATGCAAGGGACTGCTCCCTACCTCAAATCTCTGATGGTATCACGGAATCCCTGAAAATTTCGTGATGGGCCAGCAGAATTTATACCAATGTAAGTCACTGACAGGTATCAGTTGTGCATGTGTGGACCACGTAAGATGAGTGATGCCCATGCAGTTATATTAAAACTGGGGGATCTGTGCATGGAGGAGACTGACCCAGGACACATTGGAGGGATTATATCTCTGGGCTGGCCAGGGAATGCCTCGGGATCTCCCCTGAGCTGGTGGATGTGGCTAGGGAGAGGGCTGTCTGGGCTACTCTGCTGAGGCTGCTGCCCCCGTGACCCGAGTCGGAAGAACACTGTATGATATGCATCTGTGCGTCGACAACATAAGAGGCCCTTTCCCACCAAAAGGCCCATGTACTTTATTACCAGGAACTTATTTACCAGGAACTTTTTGGGGTAAAAGAGTTCCTGGTAACTGCGTTTCCATCGCACCCGAAATTTCAGGGTAATTTATTCAAATCAGGTTGATGATGTATTTGGGAGCAGTAATAGCAACTGTAGTCCAGTTCATGTACATTCACAAACTAACCTCTCGTTAAATAAAATGACACACTACTTTAAGTGGACGGGTTGGGTTTAACATTTTACTGGTTGTTGAATCACTTAATCCATCTAGAATACATTTTAAATGAAGTTAACCATCATTACATATCCTTAATTTGTATTTAAAAATGGTAGAACATGTATTTTCAACTTCTCATTCCTTAAACTAAATCACATCTAACTATGTGCGATGGACGGTTCTGTTTCATTTCTATTGTTTTACAGATATAGTCCAGGTTCAACCCTAAAGTCAGACAGATTTACTCAAATACCTGCATTTAATTCAACTGCATATTACCTTTAAAAGTACTTATACTCATATTTTGATGCCTTGCAAATGAACAGACAGTATTAGGTTAGATTTTTTTTTTTTTATTAAAAATTGAAACAAAACAAAGGTGCCTTGAGATTAAAAGGGAAATAAACAAATGTGAAAGGTTCAGGCTTTTGGACAAGGGTCTGGTCCAGCTAGTCCAGGACAGCCGGTCTGGAACTCCATGGTCTCGGTCCCTTTTTCGCTTTCCTACAGGAAAAGTAATAAAAATGCTAAAATGAATAACAGAACACATGATAACAGGTTCCTTCTAGTATGCTGTGACATGTCAAATGTCTGACCTGGGCTGTTGTAAACAGCAGTACATGATGAACCAGGACACAAATGAGCCGCAGGTTCGGAAAAAGAGGCGAGTCCGTCTGGTCCATTTCAGGTGAAATCACAAAACATACAGAATAAATCAGTGTTCAGCTCACAGCAACAGCACAAATACATCCAGTTCTCTGATTTAGGTTTAGCGTCAGACTGTTGACTAGTTAGTATTAGCATTAGTATTAGGTTAACCGGACTTCACTTCTGACTAAACAGCTGATGTTCTGCTGATACTGTTACAGCATGGAATGAACTAAACAGTGAACATTTCTGTCATATACATACCATTGGTTTGTTCGACAGTCAGATCCACTGCGACCGTTGTGGTCCTTTAGTTTCTTTTAATCCTGCATAAATTTCTTCAGCTTTTCTCGTATTTCTTTAGGCTCATGTCTTATATTTGGCTCTGACAGCTTTTACTCGCTTGTTTTGTGTTGGTTATTCAAAGTCCGTCTGAATTTCCTCGTCGTCCGGCCACTTGTTGTAGCTTCTCTTTTGGTCCATTTTCCGAATTATCAAAATACAAAGCTTGTGGAAATTAAATGAGTTAAATATTGGCGGTGAACAGAATGCGGAAATGCTGCGAGTCTAGTCCACCACTCAGCACACAGCCCCGCCCCTTAAAGCTCCTGGTAATCTGGAAAGTACTACCTCCCTACCAGGAACTTTGGGGTAAATTCGGGGCCGGGGGAGGGTCAATTACCAGGGAAATTTTCGGTGCTGTATATGCTGAATGGTGCTGTATACGTTCACAATATGGGATACCGGTGATTCCAGTTCAAAAACTTTACAACTGGTCCTTCATTTTTCTGGAAAAGCTGCTTCTTGGTTTGTTTTCGGACTAAGGAAAGTAATTCACATGATCCGCAACAGCTCCAACTACTGTGTAACAGTGAAAACACAGATTGACGGAAAATCACGTCATTGGCAGGGAAGCAGTTGACGGAATATCTTGTCAAAGGCGGGGAAAGAGTTAAAATAATGATGAAAGGATAGAAGACTGGTTAATGTGTGTGGAGGTTAGTGGCTGTGGGTATGATGCTGGACTGAAAGGAACCAAAAAACTTATCAACAGAAGTGGCAAAATTTTCCAGTCCAATTAAGAGGATTTCTGTTTTGTTTTAGTGGAGGAAATTGGTGGATATCCAATTTTTTCAGTTATGGATGGTGGATAGTTTGTCAAGTTATTGGTTGTAGCTGAAAGATATATCTGAGTATCATCAGCATAACAAGAACATAACAGATAATGATAGAAACAGCTGATTAGATGGCCTAAGGGAGCCATAACCTAAGGAGAACAGGATTGGTCTGAGGACCGAGCCATGTGGGACTCCATATAACAGAAGTATCTGTTCAGGAGAACTGTATAATTAGTGGTGTCAAGTCTAGTATAATGAGAATGGAGTGTTCTCCCTTATCTGCAGCCGTGAGATTAGCATTAGTTTCTGTGTCTTTGCTTTGCTTGTAGCAAAAACCAAATCGAAATTTGTCAAAAATTTTGTTGTTCTCAGTTCCCTCAAAGTCGTTTGGCAGCTGTTTTTTTTAAAATTTGTTTTCCAAGGATTTTTGAAATAAAGGGAAGATTGGAGCTTAGCCTGTAATTTTCTAACTGACTGAGGTTCTTTTTATTAATGGCTGAATACCTGGCAATGTGGTTATTACTGTTAATTAAACTAGAGTCGGCAGCTTGCACATCTTTAATAATCAAGAGTCAGTACTATGTCTTTCATGTCCAAGTACTACAGCACCATACGTTTACACTTTTTCCAACTACGTACAGTCCCCCTTCACTGTCTTCTTGATTGCCTCATGATATTAAAGATTCAAGAATGGATTAAGCATTTCTGGGTTATTAGATCGGAATGCATAATATTTATGGTCAGAAAGTCAAACTAATTTAGAGAATTGATCGACAAGCTCAGTGTAAAAATGAAATCAACGTAAGGTGTAGGACCACAAACACACTGGATAAGGTTAAAAAAGCTTAGAAATATTCAGATATGTCTATGGGTGTTAAAGTCACAGCCCTATTAATTTTAACCCATTAAGATCCAGTATTTCTTTTGTGGCAGTTCCAACATGACGTTTTCTCTCTAGTTCACCTTTAAGTGATTTATCACTATTCATTACATTTCCCTCTGTATATGCATTTTTTTCAGTGAAAATCCGGTATTTTCCTATTTTTTTATTCACTGATCATGTAGATGTTCATAAAAGCTCAGAGGAAATTCAAAGGTTATTACATCAAAAAACTGAAGAAAACTGAAGAAAAAGTGACTTTCTCCAAAATGTACTGTATCATGAACTGAAAATAAACCAAGTTTCTCCATCCATTGTTACTTCTCAAACTCCATGAGTTTTACTGGTGAATTAATGTTATAGAAGATGCCAGTGTTTCCACATTCACAACGGAGCCTCTGAACGTCCAGATGGGTCATATCTGATCACCATGAAAAGATCACAAACTGTATTTTACACCAGTTATTTACATGTACCGATAGGATCAGTGGACCAACAGCTATTAAACATTTTACATCAGTAGATGCTTTTCATTGCCAGTGGTTGTTTAAGTCAGTATGGGTAAAGAACAACACAAGATATTCATTCAAAAAATTCATCAAGGAACCCTGTAATGAGGTGTCGTAATGGTTTATTGTAATGCTGTAATAAAGTGCTCTGTTGAATTCCATGGTTGTGTGTGTGTGTGCGCGCGCTGTCAGATGTTGTGGGAGAATGGCATCAATGGGATCCTGGCTGATGAGATGGGACTTGGAAAAACCATCCAGTGTATCGCCCACATTGCCATGATGATAGAGAAGAAGGTGATGGGCCCCTTCCTGGTGGTAGCCCCTCTCTCTACTCTGCCCAACTGGATCAGTGAATTTAAGCGCTTTACACCAGAGGTGAGATTTCAGAACTCTTGTCACCAGGCCAATGGATTCAGTTCAGACAGCTTTATAAATCCAAAGAAGGACAGTGAACTGTATATGTTGACTGTTGTTTTAGCAGAGCAGCAGCACTCTGTGTATCACTGGACTCCTGAGAGATATAAAAATATATATAGTGAAAATATTGAAGGGCAAATTGCATGGAAGCTTATGTAGTCATGTGCAGTTGTTTTAAAATATGTCTGTTGTTTGAAATGTAAATGATATTGGTCAGCATTCTCAGCTGTGTCATGTGTTTTTCTGACTGCTGTAGGTGTCTGTGCTGCTTTACCACGGCCCCCAAGAAGAGAGGTCCAAGATGCTGAAGCAGATCCGCAGAACTCAGGGGTCCCTCAACATGTGTCCTGTGGTCATCACCTCATTTGAGATCTCCATGATTGACAGAAAGTTTCTACAGGTGCTCATGGTTGTCTTTTACTTTCATAATACAACATGTTCAGGGTGAACCCCGTCTTTGCCTAGTGGTAGCTGGGATAGGTGCCACCCCTGTTACCCTCTCCAGGACTAAGTGATTCAGGAAATAAATAAATGATAATTCAGTGGTGTACAAAATGATTTGACAGACAAAGCAAAAGTGATGCAAAACTCTGAAGGTAATAAGAGTGCACAACAGTAAGACCAATCAAAATCAAGACATTATTCTAGAGCTGCAGCTATCACTTTTTTTTTTTCAATTAATTATCAATTATTTTCTTAAAGAATTATTTGAATAGATGAAAAAAATTGTAAAAATGTGAACATCTTATCCTTTTTTCCAGAACCATCTGAAACAACCACAAAAAGTAGAAAAGTCAAATGTATAAAAATCTGTGTAGCATAACAACAGTATATAAAAGTATATCTATAAAATATCTATAGATGTAAAGAACAACAACAGAGTCAAATGACATCTACAAACAATATGTGCACTGCAGTCTTCAACACATTTGGATCCAACTTACTAACAACTGAACATGGAACTAACATACACCTTTGTGTTGATCCTGGCATCATGTGCATCACAATAAGTGTCCGTGTGAAAACAACAGTGGAACCAATAATAAGCGAAATTAAGGAAACAAAGCTTTGGTTCAGGAAAATTGTAATTGAATCTTTTTTTTTAATTGATTCAAGTTCATTATTCATTTCAGCTCTGCATTCATCCAGTAAATTTACAGAGTATTCTGTCTCCTCCAGTCTTCCATTAATTAAGATGTTGTACAGTGTGATGCGATGAGGATGAAAGATCTTCTGTAATGTTCAGTCATCGTAGTGATGTTAGTCATCCATTGTAGTTGCTTCTCTCATTGGATAGAATGTAGTGAAGATGATATGATCCAAACTGTCTAAGATGTTTCTCACTATATTCAAAGTTATGTCAAACAAGTTTTTTTTTTTTTTTTTTACCAGTTTATCCAGTGCTCTTGTGTCCTTTTTGTTTGACACTGCCTCCTCAGTTGAAAACAGCCTAGAACAGCACATAGAACCTGCCAACACTAACTGGTAGAACAGGCGCAGCGTCTTAGTGCAAACATTAAAGGCCCCAAGGCGAGGAAATGACCTTAGGAAAAATAGCCGACTCTGTCTCTATAGAGTCCATCTGGTTGTCAAGATGCACAGCAACATATTGGTATGTTGGCACCACGTTCATGTCCACCCATTAAAGCTATACCGTATGATGTGGCATTTTTACACCTTTTTTTTTTGTCATCTTAAAATGCTCCTAATGCGTGTGTCAAAGTAAAATGTAAAAAAAATCCACCAGGTATTGAAACTCAAAAATGTTTAATTCTTATTTATTTATTTGACCAATCATTTTATTTGGTCCGAATAGAATAATTGGCTGAGCCTCCTGTCAGTCATCCATTACTGCTGTCCCGCATCCAATATGGATACCTTTGAATCTGACGTTTCACTCCTGCTGCTCCTCCTGTCTCTGACCACAGTCTCCTGTCTAGGGATCTGAGTGGATAGAATTCAAATGCACATGAGGGGAAAAACGGATTTATTAACAGAAACAACAACCAAGGAGAACAAAGGGAAAAACCCGAATGCAGCAGTCAGAGTCTGATGAATGAAGGATGGAGATAAAGTCCAGGAGTCTGGTGTTCTGGACTCCACAGACAGGTCTGCACAAAGGTCAGCTTTTATGACCGCAGGACTCGTACATGTACATGATGTCACACAATGTAGGATTATGTAGGGTGATAAATGTATGGACTATGAAACCTCAAATGTCCATGGAAAATTCACGGAGTCTGCGCGCTCTCAGTGCCTGTACCCATTGCCTGGGCACCTCATGGCCCTGGTGATGAGGTGCAGTGATGACACTGACCCAGCGCGGCACAGACCAGACCCTTAAATACAGGGTCTACTGATGAAACAGGAGCCGCAGCAGGTAGATGATGATGTTGTGTGTCATTACTGAGGGAGGAGTCCGCAGCCACGCTGAAGTGGACCGGACCTCCGCCTCCACTTCCACTGTGTGCATCAGATGAGGGGAGGAGAGTGTCAGAGCACATGCAGGGGGAGGCAGGTGGTTCATATTCAGATTTTTACTAAGTGCTGTGTGAAATGCCAGATCGGTAGGTATAGCTTTAAATGTTTATTGGAGGAAAAGGAAAGAGACTCAAAACCCCAGAATAGACCAAAGAAAACACTGTAGTGAGCCAAAGGATCACAGTCTCTGTCTTGGATTGTGATTGATTTTAATTTGGCATGTGATCTAAAATACTGTTCAGTGGGATCACAGATGGTATCATTTTTAAAAAACAACAGTGCCAACATTTCCTCGTTATTATATCACATAAAAGTAAATGGTAAGTAAGTAAAAGGATAACAGTTAAAAGAATTAAGGGATAACTTCACATAAAAGGAAGTCTATGAAAATTGGTTATAGAAATAATATAGGATGAAGTTCATGAATGAAATTGCATCTGAACCTGACCATCTTGGCATATTTCCTGTTTAAAAAAAAAGAAAAAAGGGAAAAAAAAAAACTGACCCTGGTAGACCATTCTGATTGCAAAGCATATGAATTGAGCACAGTCCACCGCAAGTAGTATCAGTCAGTCAACCAGATATTCTATGGACCAGAGAAATGATTCTCATAATTCTCATGACTTATGTGAATGTTCTCTGCAGCGTTTTCAGTGGAAGTACCTTATAGTGGATGAAGGCCACAGGATCAAAAACCTCAATTGTCGGTTGGTGCGGGAGCTAAAGATGATGCCCACCGACAATAAGCTCCTGCTGACAGGAACACCACTGCAGAACAATCTGGCTGAGCTCTGGTCCCTGCTCAACTTCCTATTGCCTGAGGTGTTCGATGACCTGAAGAGGTATCTATAGCTACTGACTGAATTAGTTCAGGTTTTTGATCCAGTTCTGTTCAGGATGCTTGGTACCTTGTTTCCATCCAGTGAAGCAGCTCATGAGTTTAGAGACGAGTTATTGCAACCAAAGTGTGTCATTAATAGAAGATAGTGCACAATGCAGACCATAACCTATTACCTTGTCCTGATTAGGGGCAAATAATGACTGTTTCAGTAGTTGACTAGTCACTGACAACTGTAACGACTAGTCAGATTATGAACTGAATTATTAATCTTTCCTTTAACAAGAGCCTTTGGTTCACAATAATTAGAATGCATAACTTGAATGCATAAGTTTTTTTTCAGCAAATATTCAATTCAATATTCGACAAATATTGCATCAGCAATAAAATACTTTTTTCCCTTAAACAGAAATGTATTTTTTGCATAACAATTACAGTGCCTAACAAAGTTTGTTAAACAGCTAAATACTCAAGAGTTCCAATCTGCAATAAAATAAACTTTTTCCTTAAACAAAATGCATGATGTCACTAATGACCTGTCGATGAATAAATTAGTTGACTGATTTTGCTGTCGACTATTTGTCAACAAGTCGACTTGATGTAGCAGTCGTGGTCCTGATCTGTTATCACTACAACTACTTTTTTACGTCTGTGTTTTTTGTTGTGTTCGTGAAACTACTCTGATTACTCTTTATGTGCTACTTTCTAACTTTTCCTTAAACTCAGCAGATGATTTAACCACCAACATGAACCAGAACTTTACTGTGTGACTTTGCTACTCAGTGGACAAGGCCTATTTTTGAAGTACAAAAGCATTGTAATCAATCAGAGATGACTCACTGTGTATTTAACCCCTTGGATGACATGTCTGTTGTGCAGCTTTGAATCATGGTTTGACATAGATTCCCTGGGTGTAGCAGAGAGTGTGGTGGCTGCTGAGCGTGAGCAGAACATCCTGAGCATGCTACACCAGGTAAGTCTTCCAAAAGCTCACCTCAGAGTCATAATTTAGTATCTTAATATTTCTTATGCAGAGTGAGTGAATTTTAACCCTCCAGTATCCCCTGAGAGGCCCTACCAAACCACCAAAAGTGCATAATCTGCACAGCACTGTAGTGAAAGTTAACTTTTTTTGTTGTATTTCATAAACTTGAGCTTGACTTGACTTGAGAAGAAAATTATTGGTTTTAATTTGCATAAAAACACCAAATTCTCAATAACTGTCATATTTTTTAACACTTTAAATGCCATGTTTGTAATGTAAATAAACCATATTTTGTGATGCAAAACACTCACATTTATTTCAGTATACCACATACAAACTTACTTTTGATTTTTGCAGCCTGGCATATGTCAATGATTAACAGCAGCATTGATTAATATGAATAATTATTTTTTGTGCTAGTTCAGATGTTCTAAAATGTGTCAATGTGCATTTACTCACTTGTTTACGCACTTGGGAGAAAGGTGCTAGTGTAGTAATTTTCCATTGTTTACAATGTGCTTATTTAGTGGCTGGGTCAGAATTTTCAAAACCTGGCAAAAATGAACAACTTTTGAATTCTGACCTCTCACCAACTGTACTCACCAGTGGCAGCTGCTCATCTTTCAGACAGGGGAAGCTCATTGTCGGCTTACATCAAAAAAAAAAAAAAAAAATTTGTCGAGTTATTTAAACATACATTCGGCCCTCCGTTCCTTTTTAAGAAAATGGTCATTGACCTTATTGTACCAAGTAGGTGTCTTTTCCAGGGACTGGACCAGTGTCCTCTCAATGTCCAGCAGAGCTAGGCTGCTTAGATTGCCTTGGCCCATTGTGTTGCGAGTGTAGGACTTCAGCCTTTTTAAACAAGAGATGCTCCTTTCACTCTGACCTAGCTGACAGTTTGATTGATTTAACTATCTACAAAACGATATTAAACTCGAACAAGAAATGATTAAATTATGTAACTGAAACAAGAAAACCTTGAAATTATGTTAAATTGAAACAAGGAAGTACAGTGAGTGTGTTTTATTTACAGTGCAAGAAATGAACGAGTAATTTCCTAGTGGTTTCTCTGATTTCACAGCAGAGTGCGCGACGGTATTAAACTGAACTGTGTCAAGTGAAGGAGTAGATCTCAAAATAGCTGTCAATCAAACGGGATTCAGCCTTTCAACTGATCCTCCAATCAGCACGTGGGATTCTGGCATCCAGCCTGGCCGAGCTCCGCCCACAGCTCCATTCACCCCCAGAGACGCCCAGCGTCCGGGGGCGGGACAACATCGTGGCATTTATCCAATTACCGTCCAGTTTTGAGGCAATGAAAAAAACTGTTCCACTCAGTCCCATTGAAGCCCATAGACGCCCAGCGTCTACGGACAAATGCACTGAGCAGAGATCGAATGAGAAAACAGCGCAACGGGAATGTATGAGAAGTGAACAACTTCGCGTCCCTTGATTTGTGATGAAGCTGATTCTGAACGAACTAATCTTTGAGATGAACGTGTTGTAACACATTTGTAGTCAATAAAATGTCAACACAACCGTACATATTTAACCATTTAATTTTCGTAATTTTAGGGGAAGCCGGGCTTCCCTTGCAGTCTATGAGAAATCGCCACTGGTACTCACCAACGGTACTGTACTGGAGTACAGTTGGTGTCAGCTGCTGCCTTATCGGTACAGACAGCTGCCTGTCAGCCAGCTGAGCCCATAAAAAGAAAAAAAAAAAAAAAGAATTCTGACCTAATACAAATTGCGAAAAATATTCTCACCTTTTATAACATGAAGTGCATAATAAGCTCACCTGGATACTGGTAGGTTAAAGTGTGATTTGATGTCTACCTATAGGTTCATGATGTTTTCAAAATGTAATTTGTTTGCATTATGATGGTAGATGGTGGTGTTTGAAGTTTTGTTTGCATATCCTTCTTTTCCTCTTACTTTTTTAATCTGTTGGCATCCCACTTAAATTTACCTCGAATCAATGAAAAACATGCTGTTCTTGTTTCAGATTTTGACCCCGTTCCTGCTCAGAAGGTTGAAGTCAGATGTGACATTGGAGGTTCCTCCAAAGAAGGAGCTCATTGTTTATGCTCCCCTGACCTCCAAACAGGAAGCTTTTTACACCGCTGTGGTTAACAAGACCATTGGCAAGATGCTGGGACAGGAAAAGGTGAGACTGGTATTCTTTCATACCGTCAGGACGTGGACATGGGCAAAAGAGAATATTGAGATACTGGGTGGTCATATGTAAACTGTCTATTTCTAGGTATCTCATAAATGGTGCTTTGCATAGAATAGAAGATCTGTTTTAGGTGTAGACATGTCAAGTGCATCTCTCCTTTACAAAGCCTCAATGCTAGTTTTTAAGAATTTTTAATCCACTATTTTTAATCATCCATGTTTAGTATTTTAATTCTATGTGGGAAAAGCATCAAAGGAGATGTAGATTTTCTCTTTTGTTTTTTGTAGACTGAGGAACCAGTCATAATGTCCAAGGGTAGGCCAAAACGCAGGAGTCGGAAGTGGGTGGACTACAGTGAAAATGATGGAAATTCACTTGATGGCTTGGAAAAATATCTGGAGAAAGTCCGCAAGGAACAGGAGGAGAGGGAGAGGTGTGTACTGTGAGCACTGCCTGCTCAACCCAGTATATGACGTCATTGATTCAGACTCTTGTAGACATAAGCTCCTTAAATACAAAGCTATATGTTGTCAAAACAGTAGTCTTTGTATTTTTTCAGAACTACATATTGGAGTAAAATGTTTATTTGCCCAAATTCCATTTAAAAGCTGGCATGCACCTTTGCAGAAGTTTTATGATTCTTCGCTGCATTATTCATAAATGTTTAAAATTTGCAATGCCCGTCTTTCCTTGATCACATTCCAGAGGTTTTACTTATTCAGATCTGGAACTTTGGAGTGGTCTCTTAGTTTCTTCTAGGTTTGTATGAGGTATAGCCTTTTGGTGGATGACTTTGACTTAGATTTAATCTCTTCCAGCTCGTCTGCAGCTGTGGATGTCCAGAGGCCACAGGATGCTCAGATCAACCTGAAGCAGCAGAACATTCTCATGTTGCTAAAGAGATGCTGTAACCATCCGTACCTGGTCGAGTACCCCCTTGATCCGGCCACGCAGGAATTTAAGGTAACGATCTGTGTATAATTTTTTGTAAAGTAACTTGGGTGCCTTTTGGTGCCTTCATGTAATGCTGTGTGATTTTTGCAGATAGATGAGCAGCTGGTGCAGAGTTCTGGGAAGTTCCTCATACTGGACAGACTGCTGCCTGCCCTGAAGAAAAGGGGACACAAGGTGAAACACAGTTGCCTTAATATTAGAGGTGTTATGGTACTTGTCCCATGGCATCATGGTGCAGGCTTCACAGTTTGATACACAGTACAGGCATGACAAAAAAAACAAATACATCTGATACCTCTGCTTTGCCTTTGCCAGCAATCTTTTAAATCCAATGCCCTCCACAACTGAATAAGGGAGGATATCTGTTGCAATCATCTCCATGATGAGTTTGTCCATGTCCTTTGACCTCTGGTCATTTGGTGCCCACTTTGTGCCCTTGTCAAATGCTTGCACAATCGTGCACTGTGCTGGCTGTGGTTTTGGTGCTTTCGCCTGTGCCATTTTAGCCTGTGCATCATCAAATACCTCTTTGTGATTTTGTTTTAGGTGTTGCCACAAATTTGTGGTATTCTTTGATTTGCAGGTGCTGGAGCCCTGGCTAATTTGCACACTGCATATTTTGCATCACGTGCCTGTGGAGTCTTTAGTAAAGTGTCTCCACACTTTACTCTTCCCCTGTGCCTGTGAAATGAAAATATATACATTTAATGCATTTTGGTTATTAGCATAGAATTTGATTCTATATTTAGCCATTTTAAAATAAAAACAAGCGGCTGCATTTAGCTGAAAGTGATAATACATAGGCTAATGTGAGGTGTTTTTAAACTAATACATTATGTGTTTTTAAAAGGCTTATTCACGCACAAAAACATCTTACCAATATCAATTAGTCATATTTACTAGCTAATGAAAAGTTCCATCTGCAGCCACTGGGTATTTGCAAACAGCTCAAAAATAAATGCTGAAGCAAACATTAAAAAGTGAGAAAAAGTTGTCTACAAACAAAATAAGAAATAATCAAAACATGCATCACGTTATCAGACTTAATACAAGGGACTAAACTACATTTTATGTAACAATGTAGCTGCTTTCAAAACATGCAATACATAAAATTCCAACTAAATGCATTACTTGGAACCTTTTCAAAATTATTTTAATGAAGACATTAACTTGTGAATTTATGAGCCCCAGTAAATCCTGCATAACAGTATGAAGAGAAGTGGGACGCTGTATAGTAGTCTGATATTAATGATGGACTTGAGAGTTAACAGTTACATATATCTTTATTTCACAAAGATGCAACTTGCATAAGTTTAAAACGCTGTATAATAGTCTGATATTAGATAATAGTGGACATGTTGATTAACAGTTGCATCTGTGTTTATCTCACAAAGATAATTTACATAACTTTAAAATGCTGTATAATAGTCTTATATTAGATAATAGTGGACATGTTGATTAACAGTTGCATATGTCTTTGTTTATTTCACCGAGATGCAACTTACACGACGTTAAAACGCTGTCATATACTCTCTAAAACTTGCGTGAAAAAAAACTAGAATGTTCTCTTTGGCCCTGACGGCGTGTTTCCGCAAGGACGTTTTTCTCATGGGGCACTAAAGTGTAGTGTTACATTGTTGAAGTCACAGCTTACCATCGAGTAAAATAAGTGCAGTTTCTTTCTCTCCTTCTCTGCTGCAGCCAAGTGAGTGTCAGAGGTGCACTTCGCTGGTCTGTGTGCCGGTGTGTGAGGGGGAGGGGCCAGGTATTCGGGCAGTGTGCAGCACACAGACACAGGAACGGAGCCACAGAATCTCCGTGCAGCAAAAAGCTTAAATTAATGTATCGGCCATATATTGACCGATGTTGATTAATCGGTGATAGACTATAATCGGCCTCTAGTGTACATGTCCACATAAGTAATGGGAATGAGATAGATGGTGTATGTTGTCAGCATTGACATGTAAATAACTTTAATTGAGGTTTAACATTCGTGACTTACTTGAAACTGCATGTTTAATGGTGTTCATTTATAAAACTGAATGTTATCTTTATTTGTTTTACTATTCTGACATCCAACTTTTAAGTGATTATCAAACTACTTTTGCTTTGAATGCCCATCCCTATGTTGACACCATAACCATGACTGTGTGCTTGTGGTCAAGGTCCTGATCTTCAGTCAGATGACGTCCATTTTGGATCTTTTGATGGATTACTGCTACCTCCGAGGCTTCCAGTACAGTCGCCTGGATGGCACCATGTCCTACACTGACAGAGAGGAAAATGTGAGTTTGAAATTAAATGGTTGAGAGATTATTTTCATCACCACTTTTTCAGATTGTTCTAAACATGACATAAGGTGTGTTTCCACTGCATGAACTTCAGGGTAGTTTTCTGGGGTCGGGGCCATTGGTGCATGTCTCCACTGCAGGATCTATGTGCAACTTATGCCCCGTTTCCTCTACGTGGTATCGGCTCGACTCGACTCGACCTTTTTTGTATTTCCATTACGAAAAAGGACCTGGATCTGGTACCTGGTACTACTTTTTTTTTATCACCTCCGCCGAGGTTCCAGGACTGGGGACCAGATACTAAAACGTGACGTGTACACACTGCAGACCACTGATTGGTCAGACAGTTGTCTCTGTGACCCGCCGTTTTACAAAAAACAGATGCGAAAGTAGACAGTAAATATAGCGGTACATTAATTCACATGATAACAGCCCAAAACCACACCATGGTCAGTAGAGGAGATTCAGTCTTAGGTGGCTGACGTAAAAATTCAGACGAGACAACACGCAGTGAGCAAGTTTTTCAACAGCTCTCTGAACAGACGACACGGAAGTAATGCGCTGCATCACTATGACGACCAGGCACTATAAAGTCGTTAGTATCTTGTAATGGAAACGCTCTCCAGGAATACCGAGCCGAGTCGAGCTGGTTCCACGTAGTGGAAACGCGGCATTATAGGGTCTAACTGAGTCCCCGCTTTGGGGTAGGTTCTCCAACTGGCGCTGAAAACTCCTGGGCGGAGCTTAAAGTTTTGCTTGATGCTAATCAGGTAGACCCAAAGCAGGAAAGGAAACAAGCGGGGGGTTTTTTGTTGTTGTATTTTTTTTAACTTTATTTTTCTTATTTTACTACAAACATGGTGAAACATGTATAACACAAAAAACAGGATCAGGGAGTCACAACTTGCAGAGAAAAAATAATAAATGAGTACATAAATAAATATGCATTCTCACACAGTGTGAATGTGTATATAAGTTACACATGCTTGAGCAGGTTTAAGCAGGTAGCATTTTTGAAGTTACTGAGGTAAGAAGAGGGTCTATTTTTTCCAGTGTCCTGCTCCTACATCCTTTTGTAGCCTCAGATTATAGGTGATCTGCTCCATGTGATGTAACTGATTCACAATATTTATGAAGGTGTCCATAGAAGGGCCGTGTTTTTGAAGCCAGCATCTCGTGATGGCTTTCCTACCGGCTGCCATGAAAATCTTTAGTAAATAAGAATCATCCTTGTTTAAATCCCCTGGTGCAAGTCTAAGGTATAGTGTGGGAAAAGAAATATTAAACAAGTGGCATTTTTAAAGCCCTGCAGGAAGATGAGAAGGATATGGTAGGGTTCGGGATATCAACAGGTTTTACAATCGAAAGAATAATGTATAATAAGTGGATTGATGCAGATGTGCAGGCACTGCTTGCATTCTATGATCAAATTGGTCACGCAAAAATCACAATTAATTATGACGGTGGTGGGTCCGACTGCAGTGGAGACAAGACAGCCGAGAAGGACTAGTGAGAGGACGTTCCTGTAAACCCTACCTCCCCACTTATACACCAACGTGCCTATAACTACAGACGTGATATTAACACAGTTGAGATCTACTAAGATCCCAATTTGGGTGTACTAATTTGCATGCACAATCTAGAATTTTGCATGTAGGGTTGAACCACGGTTTGCGGGTGATTAAGTGACTAAGATTGCTTGCACAAATGGCAACAGGTACAAAGTTTTTGAGACCAATCTATTCAAATGGGGATTTTCCATGTGCTACTGGTTGTCATCATGGAGACACTGGAAAAACTGCTCTGGGATATGGGAGCAGGTGTTTTCGGACCCTGTACATTTGGAGCATGAGATGGCCTGGGTGTGAAACGTCTGGCAACCTGGGATACACCAGCACTAATGGCAGCAGTGCGTTGGAATGACCCAGGTGCAAGGGGCAGCGGCGCCAGATTCATTTTAATGCGAAGACATACAGTACCAGCCTGACTGTCGATCATCACCAGAAAAGGTAGCCCGACTTGTCAGTCGGCTCATCTCCTCGACACGGTCAAAAACGTGTGAAAAACTCACCAAATCAACTACCGACGTGAGAGTATGTTTTGCGCTTGCGTGAGCTGTAAAACCAGAAATGACGGAACAGCTTTCTAGACCAAAACAGAGCTCGCTGTCATCAGTCGTTGTCAGCAGAGAGTTTTGAGTAGTCAAGAAGGGTTGTTGTTGTACTCATTGAACAAATGGCTACTAATAAGAAGATACTGGTGCTGTCAGCTCTCTGGCTTCTTGTGGAAGAAGAAAGATGTTGCAGGCAAAAACTGAGGAGAGATTGCGCTATGCTAACAATGGTAACAGTGTTCACTTCATGGAATGAATTTAGTCCATAGGCAACACTTACTGGAACTCATTCAGATACAATATAAGCAGTTAATGGCCTATTACAGAAGACCATAATAGTGTGAAGTACCTTGGCATAGCAGTAGTCACATGTAAACTGCTCGTTCACTGATTCACTAGTCAAGGGCTATCCCTCCACCAATCAGATTGGTCCGACTGAACGATGGGTCGTGGCCGACACATGTTGAATCAGCTGAAAAGACTGGTGATGGCATTAACGATGGCTGATCGCACTGCACACACCAAGCAGACTTATGTCACCAACCTCGCCAGACTGCCCAATGATGTCCGACCGCCGGAAATTGGGTTGGTGTTTCTTCGCCTTTAGAGGTGGGGGCGCCATGGGGATTGTTGGATTGAATGACTGTCAGGCTCACATAATTTTGTAACACTGTAGCCTAACGTCGGTGCATGTTTTTAATCACAGTCATCAGATCAAGTGGAATAGTAGCCTTTACAAGAGTCCTGTGAAGTTGATAGGGGGGTGGGGGGGCATATGTCTCACTTATTTTTCCTTCTGTCATTCCAAAAATGTTCACATGAGGGTGAAAAATGCATTCTCTGCATCTTGTTTTATTGTTTCGATGTCTCCTTCTTGCGACAATAACCACTTCCATGTGTGCGCAATTACGCATACAAACCGTTTGCACCTCCCTTTGAGATGTGTTGAATATGGGTGGAGTTTCTATGTGTAAAATTGCTTTCAGGTTTGATAAATCACTTTGTGTGTGCTAAATTAATATATTTACATTTTCTCCTCCCAGCACAATTGCGTGTAAACGCCCCATATAGCATATTCATTGTGGCAAACATACTAACTGGATGCAGACGCGCTATTTAGCACCTTTGAAAGATGCAACCCTTAGTGCACACTAGGGATGTCACAATACCAAAAATTCAGGAATTGATACTGATACCACTAAAATCAGACGAATCAGAGGAATTGATACTGATACCACTAAAATCACACGATTCTCAATACCGCAGTAAAAAAAAAAAATTAATAGAACAAAGGAATCAAAAGAACCCATAAACTTAAACAAGAAATACTTTAAGTATTTGCATATAAATGAATATTGCTATTGCCTCTAACTCTCTCATCTGTCTGCACTGTCAGTCACACTGTTTACTGCTTTGAATACACAGATGTGATTGGCTGAGTGGTATCACGTGGGGGCATGGCTCTACATGCATGCAATTGGTCTGTGCATTTCTTCATCCACTCTACTGTAAGCTGCGCTGGTTAAAATAGAAACGCTCCACCACTGGCTCTAAGTCCAAGTCCGTATGGGAAGGGTTCTGGGTTCCACGGTCTGCCTGTTAATGACCAGTGGTATAGTTTCTTGTTGTCAACATTTCGTATTGGCGGTGACCTGAAAGGTCCAGGCGGTAAAAACTGCGTCAGGTCATCGAACCAGTGCCAATGTCGAGCCCTGATGGTATCGTATGTCAAATATTTAATGCTCAATAAAAGAACTCACCTTGAATTCTTTAAAGAGATCTGGGTGCCTGTCTTGAAGGTGCCTTGCTAGGTTCATGGTATTCCCCCCCTTTGTTTGAATTCCCCGGTGGCAGCGTTTACACAGTGGCTTATGCATGTCAATAACCACGTCGTGGTCATCTACCCGAAATGCCACATACTCCCATACATGACTTTTGGCCCCTTTTTTGTCCATTAGAGCATTTGCTACAGGCGTTGCCATTTTTTCACGAGTTGCTGTACCTGTTGCTTGTGTACTTTCGGTGCATACTGCCCCCATCAATTCCAGAAGAGTAGTAGCCTACCAATGGTACCGATTCTTACGCAGGCATCAGTTTTTCCATTTCTTTAAAAAATGAGAATCCATGGGCTTTTTGCATCACAGTATCAAATGATATTGTGAGTATCGGTTCTCATGACATCCCTAGCGCGCACTGTTAGAAAATCAGTTTGTAAATTTTTTTGCACACGTTTTATATGCACAAACCTTTAGTAGATCCAGCCCTAAGTATCCCTGCTGCTTAACATCCTCTTCCTCTCCACCAGATGACCAAGTTTGCCAAAGATCCTGAGGTGTTCATCTTCCTGCTGAGCACGAGGGCTGGTGGCCTTGGAATCAACCTGACATCTGCAGACACAGTCATCATCTTTGACAGTGATTGGGTGAGTGCACCTTAAACACCACATGTGGTATTATGTATGTCTAATTCTTCAATTTGACACATGACATTTTATTCTTGGGACTTTGTGTTTTGGTGATGTTTCTTCCTGGTTCAGAACCCACAGGCAGACCTGCAGGCACAGGACCGCTGCCACCGCATCGGACAAACCAAACCTGTGGTGGTGTATCGCCTGATCACCGCCAACACCATTGACCAGCATATCCTGGAGAGGGCGTCAGCTAAAAGGAAGCTGGAACAGATGGTCATCCACAAGAGTTAGTGTCTTCACTTAAATAGACATGCATGATGTGGTGCAAACAGTAAAACAGGTCGGTCTTGGCAATGCAGCAAATGTAGATGTTTAGCTAGTAAATGGTTCAGTATCAGTATTGCATTCAGTTTTACATCTATCAAATTTGGTACGTGTATCAGGTCCAGGCTCACAAAAAGTCTCTTGGAGCCATACCATAAACTCAATACAAGGCCCATTTTGATATATCTTTTATTTGCTATTTCCAGTTACTGCATTGTTGACTAGAGCTGCAGCCATTGATTATTTTGTAATCGATGAATGTATTGGCTATTTTCCTTGACAAAACAAATGAGACTGTTGCAGACTGACTTGTTTCCTGGTGTTGTCCTGGCAGATAAGTTCAAAGGTGAGAAGTCTGAGCTGAACCAGAGTAAAAGCTGCATTGATCTGGGTGAACTGATGGAGCTTCTTAAAGCCAGAGGCACCGAAAAGTAAGAATCTGTCGTTCAAAACAAGCTGATCTTTTGTGTGTTTAGACTGGGTCGATACAAGCCCTGAACTCATTGTGCTATGAATTGTGCTCTGACAGGAAGATGAAATCCTCAAAGGGAAAAGTGATCAGTGACAAGGACCTGGAGATTTTGTTGGATCGTAGTGACCTGCTAGGTGAGCACAAACAACTCTGTATTTTCCAAGAGAACCAACAGGTTACCAGGCACTATGTTTGCATGTACATTGATATTCCATTACTTACTCTGAATGTAAGCTTCATGTACATATTTGCTGGAATATCTGTGCCCATATTCCAACTTAGGCCTGTCTCTGGATAAAGTTGAGACTTACAGGACATACAAATAGTTTCCTGGTTTTATGAGGAATATTGTTTTTAGCTCACAAGCTGATGGGCCATGAGCTGTTGTGAAGGCATGGTCCAGCGTGGTCTTTGTTAGCAATTTCTTCAAACATGTTCTTCCACAGAACTACAGTTCAGATTAATTTAATTTTTTTTATGTAGCTTCCTTGTGACCATGTCTTCAAAATTTACTGATAGTTTTTACAAAGTTAGATTTTTGAATTTTTATTCAAAATATGCCTTTACTTATAATGATGGGTCCATGGGTTTTACTGGTGAATCAATGTTGTAGAAGGTAACTGTATTTCGATGTTCACTGTGGAGCCTCTGAATATCCAAATGGTTCATATCTGATGACCATGAAAAGATGATAAAGGGTCAGATCAAGCGAAAATGAACATCAACTTGAAAAAGTCAATTTGCACACATCATCTATCAAGTGGGATCTATTTTATGGAATTGCTATCCTTTTTAAAATACCACTTACACAGTACAGGAGTTTGAACCTTCTGCTAGGCTGCATTAAAGTATCAAAAAGACATGCAAAAGCCAGTTACTTTGAGAAATTAACATTCTGAATGATAAAGTTTGTGAATTCATGCACTGGTCACATTTAAAAAATACCATGTATGAACTATTACCAATAAATTACTCTTTATTTGTAATTTACCTATATCAGTATGGACCACCACAAGTTGTGAATAACACTGTGTTAGTATTAAATACATTAAATAAAGCATTGTGATTATGTCTGGCTTGTTTTAAAAAATAACTCAATATTTTGGGTGATGCATACAATGGTAAAGAATCATCCATGTGTTACTATGGCAACTTGTCCACATGTTACCACATTCTCATGTCAATAAAAGAGACTTTTCAATATTTTACTCCAAAATTTATTTTCAGCATAGTTGAACATAATATCTAAAAGGTTTTGCCCTACTTGGTATCAATTTCTGTCGAGAACCGCATGTTTTGAATGTTGGCATAAAGCTTAAAAAACTGATGTCTGTTTCAAGTCCATGTGTTACGGAGCAGTAATTTGACATTTTTCACCGCTTGATCGGACCCTAAACTGTATTTTACACCAATTATTTACATGAATTGACAGGATTAGTAGATCAACAGATATTAAACATTTTAGATCAGAAGATGATTTTGGTCGATGGTGGATTTTTGGGTCTTAAAGATTTGGTTGCAAAAATCATTCAGAACAGTCTTATGCAATGAAATGCAAATATCTACAGACTGAACAGATACACAGTATCGTTTCACTCATCCATGTTCTAAAGCAGTGGTCCCCAACCTTTTTTGTACTATGGACCAGTTTCATGCATGAAAATTTTCCGTGGACCAGGTAGGGGGTCGGGGGTTCCAATAACAAAAACCTTTGTCAGTTCAGAGCATGTGATCTGAAACGCTTACACTGTATATCAGGCAATTACAATGATTCTACAGTATAATATCAACTCACCCTAATGCAGAATCAGTTGGAACCCTGGACTTGTTTCTCTTCAACTAGATGGTCCCATCTGGGGGTGATGGGAGACAGACACTCCAATTGTGTTCCATATATCCAGTCTACTCTGGATTCTAGTCTTGGTAACTGTCATCGCAGAAAACCCAGCCACACAAAGATATGAGGTTGGAAATGGAAGAAGGACTTTCAGAGCTTTTGTGGCAATATCCGCATGTTCTGCTTTGACTTTAATCCAGAATGCAAAGAGGTTTGAAGTTGTCTCAAACATGGATTGATGTGCCGGAGCAGTTTTGAGGTGCTTGTGTGTCACCTGTTGCGATGAACCTGTAACTGAGGCAGGAATCATGATATTTCCTTCTAAATGCAGCTTTCTGTTTGCAGGCAGTTTGTGACCCTTCTGCAGCCTCATTGGTCCCTTGTTTCTTTCCAAAAAAGTTCTCCAGTGAATTTTGTTTTTGGCTCATTTCTTTAGCTTGTGTAACTACTGACTAGTGGTATTGTGCCCGTGGTGCCGTTGTACAATAGCATGATAAGTAGAACTTGTCCGCCACCACTATTCAGTTGTAAAGTACCATATAATCAAACATTGTGCAGGTAATAATTTTAGCCAACGTGAGAATGAAGGGAAGAGCATGTATTTGTTTGGCCTGTCAAGCATGATTAAATTCATACAGCGGTAGTGAACTGCAGCCTTCACATTGTAGCATCGTCTGCTAGCAGTAGAAATGTCATGAACGGCAGCGTAACAACTTCCGAAAATGGAGTATGGTGGCAGGGATGAAGAATTCAAAGTAGAGAGAGGCTAAAATCGCCCAGCAGACCTCACAACATTTGAATATGGACATAAAATTGTGCCTAGTAGATAGTCAGGTAATGTTTCTATTCTTTTGGCGAGTTTGGTGGCAATTGGGCCTGTGAAGGTTGAGGAAAATCCATACAAATGCCCTCCTGTGCTACAACATCGATGGGACACAGAACGTGTATTATATAGTAGGAAGGATTCATGAAATTGTGCACCAGAGTCGAGCGGTTGTGAGGCGAGGGTGGAAACGATCGCCTTTCAAAATAAAATCTCTGCAAGTCTGAAGGAAAAAATTGCTTCAATATTAACCACAATTTTTTTTTTTTTCTTTGCGGCCCGATACTAAATGATCCATGGACCGGTACTGTTCTGGGGACCTTGGGTTGGGGACCCCTGTTCTAAAGGACCTCAAGAACCAAACTCAAACATTTGAGTCTTTGACCAGTCAGTGATCCAGAATGGATGTGCTCCCATTGTTGCAACCCCCCCCCACCACCACCACCACTTTTGTATTTTTACCATACAAAGGCACTTGTATGTATACTTGTATTGTACACGAAGGTATTTACCATTGCAAAAGGTGTGTGGGTACCTTGAAAGAATGAATATGTGATTGTGAGGAACCACCTGTGTTCAGAGATGGCTTTAATTTGACTCGATGTCTCATCCCTTGATCATAGCTGTTTGGGAACTGAGGGAAAGGGATGGATGGATATTTTTCAAACGTTCAAAATTAAAAATGCTTTTTAATTTTAAAATTTACAAATTTAAAATTTCTTGTTTGTAAAGGAGTGGCAGAAGTATAAACTTACATGCTCCTGTCCTCTTCCCATTACACACAGCTCAAATAAATTTGCTTAATTAAAAATCAGAACAGCCCAAAAAATACAGCTACCTACAGATTAAACTGCTTTTCTTTATTTAAAAATTGTATGATATTTTCTTTTTTAAAGTGATTCATGTTTTTACTTTAGTTCATCTGTGTGACTGTTCCATAATTTAACACATTTGTTTGTTTTTCTTTCTCAGATAAAGAAAAGGTGACAGTAAATAAGGAGAAGGTGGGAGTCTTCAGAGTGATTGACACCAGTGAGTCGTCAGAGATCACGCTGAGCTGAGAACACTTAAAATGTGGAATCTCAACGTTCGGCAATATTCCTTCAAAAACAAAGCTAGGTTATGACCAATAACTGCTGTCATTGTGGTAGACACAGACTGGATCTAGACTGAAAATATGATATTTTTGTCTTTTATTGTCCTACTGTCAGGATTTTTGTTTATTAGCTTTTTTTTTTCCAAGTTGAACATAGTCTGTGGAGTGTATTTACTATTACATATCCAAGTATCTGATGGTTCGTGCTGTTTTGGAATAGGACAATATTTTGACCAATTTGAAGCTTACAGATAACTGATTATGATTTACCCTGGTTTTTAAACACGGTTATTTCCTTGCTGTTGAACAGACTCTGATGGCCTCTAGACTAGGATAAGACAGTGATTTGGTAGTGAAACTCAGAACAATATACAAACACCAGCATGTCTTATACAGTTCAACTTATGACTGATAATGCATCTGTGCCATGATGCTACATGGCACAGATTTATTTCCAATCAAAACTGATGTGGTAGATTTTCAAACTTTAAATAAATGCTCTGTTTTCTGAGAAATCTTTTGCCGTTTTCATTCACACAGTAAGGTTCGTCTTTGTTTTTTGATGCAGTTCTTTTTGGTGAACCACTATTATAATTAAAGCACTTTGATACCAGTGGAGCATACATGTTCTCTTCTGTTTTTTCTTTTTACAAATAAACCAAGTTACAATTTTAGTGTGTTGTCCTGTCTTTTGCGTGTATATGTTCTGATAACCACAAAGCAGTACAGTGAAGCTCATTGTAAAATATTCTTAGAGGAAAGCTGGAAGTTCTAGATCTATGAACTTTTGTTACTGATCAAATAATCAGTCAGGTGTAGTGACTGTATCTGGGCTCTACTTTTTAAATTTCTTAATCCTTGTGCCCCCCTCAAGTTTACTGTTTTCTGGTTACCTTTGTAACAAAATGTACATGCACAAAAAGCTGCTATAAAATCACACAATATTTTTGGGGCTTTTTTTTTTCATCAATCTCTTAAAAAACTTAAGCCCTGCTCATAACTACCAAACATTCAACCATTTTCAGGATTTTGACCCTTTAATTATTTGAAATTTTAATTTTTTTTTTATTTATAAAACCACCCCACAAAAATTGCACTGTTTTCCATATAATAAATAGTAAGGTAATGGGGCATTGGTTGTGATTAATCTTGAAATGTTGACATGGAAGAATGTATGGTTATATACTGTAATGGCAATGGCATAAAAATCTGGTTTTAATGGAAGTCAATGGGGTATTTTTGACCACGAACGTGTCCAAAGGGAGTATCTGATACTACATTAAAAATACTAATGCAAGCAAATCCATTTTGTTGCTAACCTTTAAGAGTCAAGAGAGTATTGCTCTATTTTGATTTAATAGCACTTTTTTTGTACATGTACATTTTTGCCACGGTGTCCAAAAAGACAAATTCTTGCCAAAATTCATGCCACAAGCCGCAACACAGCCATACGGAGCCCGGGAAGGGACATGCAAAAAATAAAAATTATTGCGTTCCAAAAACTATTGCGATATAACGCAAAAATATTGCGTTATAACGCAGTCATAT
This sequence comes from Sphaeramia orbicularis, assembly GCF_902148855.1. Lineage (NCBI taxonomy): Eukaryota > Metazoa > Chordata > Actinopteri > Kurtiformes > Apogonidae > Sphaeramia > Sphaeramia orbicularis. Next base: position 48,126,620 of record NC_043971.1, on the reverse strand, counting down.
ATGCTCTCTCTTGCTTGAGGTCCGTACATAATACGTTGTGGTCCAGTTCGGGTCCGACCGTGCCAGATCTGACACTCCCCCCTGTCCTGTGTAGTATGACCGTAACTGTTTCAGTATTTGTCCGATCGGAAAAATTCCAACGGTTTCTGAATGAAATTCATATTTGCCCAGCTTCACATTTGTGGGCAGCTTCATGGATACAGGTGGATGTGCGCCGAGTGTGAATGGTCTGCGCATGAGGAAGGAGGATGTACGCATTGTATTAAAATCCTTTATACTCCTGAGCCTAAAATGGTCCACCTGGACTTGTTTTTTATTTTGACCATAAAAAGGTCAGAAAATATGCTTTGAGTCCTTTTGTCAATTTTTGCAGAACACTTCGAACGTTCAATATAGCAGTCACTGTTTGTTTTAATACTGTAATAACAGTTTAAAATGACGAAAAACACAAAAACGGAATTAGTTTTTTTTTTAGTTTTAGCAGAGAAAAACACTGAAATTACACATGGATACAAGATTTGAAAGTTAAATATGAACTTTGAAAGTATAAAAAGTATTTACAACAAACTGTGTGAGTATTTGCCTTTTGTTGTGCAAAAACACACACACAGGGCATTTGTCTGTTCTGTGTCTGCAGAGTGCCTTCATGTTCGTGGTTCTGACAGAAACAGTTCTGTCAGTTCACAGGTCTCACACATCCAGGCAGTGTTCCTATGGCACAGTTTGCACATGGAAAATAGTCTGCTGAAACCAAAAGTCAGTCCTCCTGTGGATGTGTTGAATGTCTGTGGTATTTGGACTGATCATCATCAGTCTCTGCCTCCGTCCTTCATCTGTGTGTGGAGCGTCTTCAGTATCTGCTCTCATCACCAGAGCCTTGCGCATCACCGTAGCTTCTCCCTCTTCATCCTTGAATGTAACTTCCGGTGGGCACATGGAAAAATAACACACATAGAACAATGAATTAGACAAACAAAACAAGGTAAAAGTGCACGATTGAGGAAAAAAAAAGTCACCGAACATCAGCGTATGCGCTCTTATTTCGTAGAGCATCATGCGCACTTTTACGCACAGAAAGTACAACATACTACAAACTAACATATATTCTACATGGTTCCTACTTTATTCTGTAAAACCACCATGGAGTATAAGCGTCAATTTATACATACAATAAAGTAAAACGAGTAAAAACTCCATAGAAAAAAGCAGACAGTGCTTCAGTCATGTCGAAAGTCCACTAAATGGAACTGGGTGAACTTTACCTTTCTTCTTTAGATGTTGCTCCATCAGTCGCTCCTTCGGTCACAAATCTATCCGTAAACCTCCAGGGGGGTCATGGAACTTGGGATGTCCGTCTGGCCTACATTTTCCAACACTAGATCTAATCCGTTATCCACTCCGTTATGCGCTCCGGTTCTCCGCTCCGTGAATCCGGTCTGCTGTGTGCGTCCCCAGTCACCGAATGGCTTATTTTGCGGCTTCCAGGACGGGTGCCCGTGAAATTTTCGCATTGACCCGAGAATGTCCATAAAGCACAGAGTCTCAGGTTTCAGAAACTGTTGGAATTTTTCCGATCGGACAAATAATGAAAGAGTTACGGTCATCTGTACTACACATGCATCGGGCACAGGACTGCAGGGCACAGGTGTGTCTGACCTGACCGTCCTGTCCGATCCAGAATGCAGATCCCAATGCAAAAATTATTGCGTTGTAACGCTATACTTTTGCGTTTAAACGCAAAAACTATTGCATTATAACGCAATACTGTTGAACTATTGCGTTATAACGCAATATTTTTTTTTCTTCATGTCCCTTCCCGGGCTCCGTACAGCCAAAATAATCACCAAATGGAAAAAATTAAGTTGAGAAAGATGCCAGAGGAGACCATAAGTATTAACATAGCTGTAAAGTCTGTGAAGTGTTTTTTTTTTTTTTTTTTTTTTTTTTTTTATCAGTTGTTAATTGAAATACAAAGTGCCAAAGCACAATTTGCATTCTGTATGGTTCATACAGTTTCAATGCATACATTTATGAAAAACACTTGCATGAAACAAATTAAGTGCACTTTAAAAAAAAAAAAAAAAAGTTGGTTTAGAGCAGTGATTTATCTGTTGGTATTGCCATGGCTGACCCCTGCTGGGAAACACAGGAACCAAAACTAAAATCACACAACAAATCATTTATGATCACAACAGAGGACTTTCATGGTATTGACATATGACACCGACACAGTTAACCTGTTGGATCACTTAGACTTTGCAGAAGGAATAACAAGACAGAGTCCTCTCAGTGAAACTAAACTGCTCTAGACATTATTAATACAGAAGACAACCTCTTGGAGTAACATTGGATACTCATTGGGACTGACTAATAAAGCTTGTAAACAACCATTAAATGGTTTTAAGGACATTGATGTGTCTGCACATTTAGCTAGATAAGCTTCTTCATCTGTTCCAATAACTGGGCTATAGTCTACAACATGCAATTGTGACACCAGAACAAATGTACATTTATTAAATTGCCACAAAATGCAACAAAACAAAGGTTTACCTGATATGATTTACTGGTTGTTTTGATTTTATGTTATAGAAATAGTGTGTAATCTGAGTTTTTATTCACCAGATGTAATGATAACACTGACTTAATTTGTAAGAGGTTTAACTGACAATATAAACGAAATAAACCCTTAACACATAAGGAAACTGTATATCATCATTTTCCTTTTACTGCCCAGTTCTAATTCATATAGGTCACCATTACTCATCAGAAACCGGTGTTTGACTGATTGTTTGCTGCTATGTCCCTATGCTTTCATTTCCGTCCCTTTCCACTCACTCTGTCCAGTCAAGGCAGATGTCACCTGGCTGGTTCTGTCTGAGGTTTTGTTCCTTCCCTAAAGAGAGACTTTCCCTTCCACTGTTGTCAAGTGCTTGGTCTCTGAAGATTGGCTGGATATTTCTGTTATATGGTCTTGACAATACTATACTGTGCCTTTAGATGAATTCTATTGTGATTTGGTTCATTAACCCATTCAACCTCACAGTTTCGCTAAGAAGACTAGGAAATAACAGACAAAAGGCCAAAATGGATACTCTGGCATAGACTCTGCTGCCAGTGGTGCAGCTAAAAACAGACACAGAATGTGAATGCAGCTCTTACAACATTCACATTGATGATTTTAAGAACCACCCAGGTAAGTGTCTTTTGATGCTTGGTTCACGGCTAAGTCCTGAACACAATACTGTCTGACCAGGAAGCAATGTTTGTCTTTGTTAACCTGTCAGTGATGCAGGGTGTGGTTACACAGCACCGTCACTGGTTGGATCAACTGCAGGACTCATTTCCATTTCAGGTATCTTGCTGCCAAAGCTCAGGTTGTGACTGCTGGATTGTGGATCTGACACCTCCTGCGGTGTAAGACACATTTGTTTAAAACACATTTTAAAAAATCTTCAACCATAATACTTCTACCTTCTTGGAACTTCACCTGCAACAGCTTGATCTGCTTTCATTTTTGCCACCATGGAGCGTCTGAAGTTAGTCTTGCAGTACTTCCAGTCAAACTCTGAGTCCATCTCCAACGGGATATGTATTATACTGGCCTTGGTCAGTGTCAAACTTTATACCAGCTTCGACTTCAACTGCCCGTGCCTTCCTCAGTATAACAAACTCTATTCTCTGGGAGTGATGATTGTCCCGCCAATCATACTGTTCTTCTTGGGGGTTTTGGTCAATCGACATACTGGTGTGATGATGGATGAGTGGATGAGACCTATCGGGAATAGATCAAAAAACCCTGCTGTGGTAAAGTGAGTCTATCTATCTATCTATCTATCTATCTATCTATCTATCTATCTATCTATCTATCTATCTATCTATCTATCTATCTATCTATCTATCTATCTATCTATCTATCTATCTATCTATCTATCTATCTATCTATCTATCTATCTATCTATCTGTCTATCTGTCTGTCTGTCTGTCTGTATTTATTTATTATTGGTAAATCAGTACCATTGTTTTCTTTCTTACCGTTGTAGTCTTTTTTTTTTCTGAAGGTACCTTTTCTCAGCGATGCTCCAGAGGGCCCTGCTTGCACCAATGGTGTGGATCTTGGTCACTTTGTTGGATGGGAAGATCTTTATCTGTGCCTTTAGCGTGAGTGTAGACCCTACATTATTCTCAGGTACCAAAATACACTCTGCACTGTCATATGAGATCTGCTATACTGATACATATTAAATATTGTCTGAGTGTTGATTTTTGCCACAATATGGGTGTATTTAACATTGTGATGACTTACCCCAGGATTGCCCAACAATACAGGACTGGATGTGATCAAAATCATGGCTAAGGTGCCCTGCAAAGAGGATTACATCCTCAAGAATACCTCCTTCCGCAAAGCTGTCTCACGATACGTTCGCTGCTATTCACAAGTAAGCTACGACTTTCAAAACATGCATACACACATTAAAATGAACAGATTAGATTAGATTAGATTAGATAAGACTTTACTGATCCCACAACGAGCAGAATATTGTGCAGATAAGATAGAGCAAAAGACAAACAATATATATAAAAAAAAAAAAAATTGCAGTAAGTAATAAAAACTTTATAGGCAATATACATACAGTACAGGCCAAAAGTTTGGACACACCTTCTCATTCTTTGCATTTTCTTTATTTTCATGACTATTTACATTGTAGATTCTCACTGAAGGCATCAAAACTATGAATGAACACATGTGGAATTATGTACTTAACAAAAAAGTGTGAAATAACTGAAAACATATCTTATATTCTGTTTCTTCAAAGTAGCCACCCTTAGCTCTGATGACTGTTTTGCACACTCTTGGCATTCTCTTGATGAGCTTCCAGAGGTAGTCACCTGAAATGGTTTCCTAACAGTCTTGAAGAAGTTCCCAGAGATGCTTAGCACTTGTTGGCCCTTTTGCCTTCACTCTGCGATCCAGCTCACCCCAAACCATCTCGATTGGGTTCAGGTCCGGTGACTGTGGAGGCCAGGTCATCTGGCGCAGCACTCCATCACTCTCCTTCTTGGTCAAATATCCCTCACACAGCCTGGAGGTGTGTTTGGGGTCATTGTCCTGTTGAAACATAAATGATGGTCCAACTAAACGCAAACCGGATGGAATGGCATGTCACTTCAGGATGCTGTGGTAGCCATGCTGATTCAGGTTGCCTTCAATCTTGAATAAATCCCCAACAGCGTCACCAGCAAAGCACCCCCACACCATCACACCTCCCCCTCCATGCTTCACGGTGGGAACCAGGCATGTAGCATCCATCCGTTCACCTTTTCTGCGTCGCACAAAGACATGGTGGTTGGATTCAAAGATCTCCAATTTGGACTCATCAGACCAAAGCACAGATTTCCACTGGTCTAATGTCCATTCCTTGGGTTTCTTGGCCCAAATAAATCTCCTCTGTTTGTTGCCTCTCCTTAGCAGTGGTTTCCTAGCAGCTATTTGACCATGAAGGCCTGATTCACGCAGTCTCCTCTTAACAGTTGTTGTAGAGATGTGTCTGCTGCTAGAGCTCTGTGTGGTATTCATCTGGTCTCTAATCTGAGCTGCTGTTAATTTGCGATTTCTGAGGCTGGTGACTCAGATGAACTTATCTTCAGCATCAGAGGTGACTCTTGGTCTTCCTTTCCTGGGGCGGTCCTCATGTGAGCCAGTTTCGTTGGAGCGCTTGATGGTTTTTGCGACTGCACTTGGGGACACATTCAAAGTTTTTGAAATTTTCTAGACTGACTGACCTTCATTTCTTAAAGTAATGATGGCCACTCGTTGTCTTTACTTAGCTGATTGGTTCTCGCCATAATATGCATTCTAACAGTTGTCCAATAGGGCTGTCAGCTGTGCATCAACCTGACTTCTGCACAACACAACTGATGGTCCCAACCCCATCAATAAGGCAAGAAATTCCACTAAGTAACCCTGACAAGGCACAGCTGTGAAGTGAAAACCATTTCAGGTGACTACCTCTTGATGCTCATCAAGAGAATGCCAAGGGTGTGCAAGGCAGTCATCAGAGCTAAGGGTGGCTACTTTGAAGAAGCTAGAATATAAGAGATGTTTTCAGTTATTTCACACTTTTTTGTTAAGTACATAATTCCACATGTGTTCATTCATAGTTTTGATGCCTTCAGTGAGAATCTACAATGTAAATAGTCATGAAAATAAAGAAAATGCGAAGAATGAGAAGGTGTGTCCAAACTTTTGGCCTGTACTGTATATACATAAGAGCAGTACTGCAATATGTCAGACAAAGACTGTATTTCTATATGCAATTATTCATATTATTAATTGAAACTCTGAACATGTTAAGGGTAAAGTCTGTTAGTTGTTTACCTTGATGTGTTGGAGGTATTGTTGTTCATGCAATTAGAATTGGATCAGATCATGGCAGAAGCTTCAACAGCGACACAGATATACTTAAGTAGGGTTAGTAGTGTACTAAGATGCAAGCAATGTATTATTAATCTGGTGATTAACAAATTTACATTGCAAATTGGTGCTTCATCCAGTTAATTTCAGTCTTGGGTTGTTTTCACACCTAAAAGTCCCAACCAAGGTTCATGTTTTTGTCCCACATTTGGTTTACTTTAAGAAGACAGTTACCAATCACAAACTTGGATAGATTGAGATAAATAGATCAGAGGTATTTTAAAATATGATAGAAACTAAAAGCAGCTGCAAAAGCCAGGAAACGAGCAGAAAAGAATCAAGATTCAGTTCTTTATTGCCATGTAGACATGGCCTTAGACAGCAAATAAAAAAAAAAAAAGTACAACCAGCCAATGAAAGAATAAAATCCAGACAATAAGTTAAAAATCAGGAGTAAAATAAATAAATAAATATTAAAACACTAATAAAAACACCTGCTTTTCACACAAAACAAATCGCAGCACCATAATTAAAAATTGTAATTTAAGGAGTAATGAAATTGGACAGTTTGTGGGAATGTCCAGTTATGGAATCTGGTTGTATATAGCCTCATGCTTCTAAGTCTTTTCTGTGGGGGAACAAAGTTAAAAAGGCAGTTAGCTACATGGGAGGGGTTTTTAAAATCTTAAGGCTTTTTTCTTTAGCCTAGTCCTACAGATTTCAGTAACTGATGGGACTTCACACCCAATGATTTTTGATGTGTGCACCACCCTGTTAAGCCTCCTCTCCTCCTTTGCAGACACAATCCCATGTGTCAGACTGTGATTGGTGTCAGTGACCGAAAGCTTCTTGTGTGCTGATCACACTCACCAAATCGCTGATCCCTTTTCTCATGCTCTCTAGGCATTTGGCTGGTCCATCCTGCTCCTCTTGATTGTCCTTGGAACACTGGCGCGCCTCATCAAGCCCTATTTTGATGACCATGCCAGAGCTCTGCAGACTCGCTACTGGAGCAACTACCTTGATGTAGAGCAGAAACTTTTTGATGAAACCTGTGTCCTGCATGCCCGTGACTTTGCCCGTAAATGTGTAGTGCAGTTCTTTGAGGATATGAGGGAGGACACAATCATAACACTTTCCCATCCATTCTTTATGACAAACACCACAGAGGAGTGGGAGGCTGAAGAAGAGGAGAGACTTCATGGGGTAACCAAGCAAGAGCAGGTAGACCAGCTGCTCAACAAATGGTACTTCAATAAACCTGAACTGGATGTCACCAGGATCGCACACAGACCCAGGACATGTGTTACATGGCAAGACCGTGATGGGAAAACTTTATACTCTGATGTGTAGGACACTCAGCGCCAGTGCTTACTTATTTTATTTTTATACTTATTTTTCAGCCAATCCCACAGTAACAAATGCTCACTGCCTTCTTTCGCATTTCAGGTATGTCTTTCCTGCCACCATCTTCAAACCTGCTGTGATGGGCTGCACTGTCTCAGGGGCTTCTCTGCACAGCTGCAATTGGGGTCTTGTCTGGTGTGGTAGACCTCTATTGATCTTGTGCTTAGGGCCTGTTCTTGCACAGTCATTAGTAGAACTGCAGCTATTGATTATTTTTGTTATTGATCATTTTCTTTGATTCTATTCAATTTAACGATTATTTGAATAAGCGACAAAAAATTGTAAAAATGTGATTAAGGCATGTCTGAAAATGACAAATAACTTGTCCTTTATTCCAGAACCAGCTGAAGCAACAACCACAACAAGTATATAAGTAAAAGGACATTTGAAAATATCTATATAGAAATAACAATAACAACAGAATAAAAGAATATATAAAAATATCTATAGATATAAACAACAAAAACAAGTCCAATGACATCTGCAAACAATATGTGCACTGCATTCTTCAACACATTTAGATCCAACTTATTAACTAGATTGGAACTAACATACAACTGAAAACAATAAAGACAAATATTTGTAATGTTTGTGTAAAAGATTCAAAGTTTAAAGAAGTAAGTGATGGTTCCAATGTAGAAAAGTGAGCATATAGACATTTTCTGTCTTTTTGTCCTTGTCTCTTCGCTCCATGTAATTTATGTTGATCCTGGCAAAATGTGCGTCCCAGTAAACATCCATGTGAAACACACCAGTGGAACCAATGTTTAGCAGCAGCAAAATTAAGGAAACGAAGCTTTGATTTAGGAAAATTGTAACTGAAATATTTTTTTTCTCAATTCTAGTTAATTAATTGATTAATCCTTTCAAGTTTAGTCATGAGTAGTATAGGTATGTTTTCTCAATGACAGCCAATTCAGTTTGCTGGTAGTACCTGCCATGCAGGGGTTTGTCTTTCCATGACAGGCTCTCTGGTTCCTCGTCCTTACAATATTCCTGGAGACCTGCTGTTTCCTCCTTGATAATGGCTTTGACGCTCACTAGTCCACTGTCTCCCTCCTTTAGCGTCATGTACGCCCTTGGAATGATGGATTTAGGGTGAAACCCTCCATGCATTGCAAGGAGCCCCCTTACTTTCTTATTTCCACTTTCTTTCTTTTTTGCTCTGAAGGCCTGATCTCAATAAAGGTCAAAAAAGTTAATCTTGTTACAAAGAATCTTGATCTTATCCTGTGATGGTTTGCAATCATAACACTACCCACAATGAAAGTGGAACAATGTTTTGTTTTCTTTTTTTCGTTTGTTTTGTTTTGTTTTCTTTTCTTTTCTACCAGTCAGAAGTTTGGACACATCTTCTCATGGAAGTGGTATTTGACTTTGTTTTTTTCCTTTTCTTTGTAGATTAATTTTGACGACATAAAGGAACATGTATGAAATGAAGTAGTAAGTAGTAGTAAAAAAAAAAAAGTTAGATAGAATATGTTTTGCATTTTGGATTCTTTTACTTTGATAATAGCTTTGTGCGCTCTGTTCATTCTGTGAATCGGCTTCATCATGTTGTAGTCCAGAAAATGACATCAGCTGACCAAATACCCAAAGACAGTGAACGACCAAAGTTTTTTGACAACTATTAGATGCTGGAACCAGCTCATTAGGCTAATCGATATGCTGTTCTGTCCTATAATGGGTGGGATGGGGTTGTTTTTTCTGCTTTGTATTTAATTATAGTACTTGTTCATCTTATTTTGCCTTTGTGTGTATTTGTTTTGGTCATGTCTTGTGTCTCTTGTGTCATTGTATTAGGTCAGTGGTTCTCAAACTATTTTCAGTGGAGTATCCCCTGAAATATACTTTTTTAGTCAAGTACCTCCAACTCTCGCTTCAGGATTTTTGATAGAAAAAAAATAAGGCAAAATTTGTTCCTGTGCCAGAGGTGTCTGTTTATATTTTCAAAACTTTGTAAACAAACAACATACATTTGGTAAATGGTAAATTATGTTTAACAATTTTTTAAAGTCAATTTTCTGTGCAAAATATAAACTGAAAAGTGCCCTCTTTCATTGATAAGACAAATAAATAAACTGATCATTAATTAATAAATGAGCATTTCATCAACAAAAAAAAATTACGTAGCTACACAGATAAAGTCATTTGAATAATATAAAATAGAAATATTCTGAAAATGTTACCAAAACTTAAACAAGATGATTGACAATAAAACTATTACATGAATGTGTTTATTGTGTTCTATATTTCAGCATTAATTCTCATTATTTATTTTGTATCAGTATATGATGACTTTTGTATCAGTATATGGGCTTCTTCCAGGAAACCCTGTGTGATGTCAGTTTGTTCTATTAACATCTTTTTGTTTTATTTTGAGTACAGTTCTATTATGCCAACCTCTTTTATTGGACATGTCATCATATTTTGATTTTGTGTTGCTTTGGCACTTTTTGGGTGAAAAAAACAACCCACATTTTCAACCTTTAATCTTGTCTCCTCATTGTCTTATTGCTTTGTCTATAACAAACTCTCAAGGGTTATTTGACTATATTTGGCTTGGGGTTGGCTGGTTTGCATACAGGTTGCTGACTTTGCAGCAAGCTCATTCATAGACTGATGGAAAACATGCAAATAGACATTTAGAACAAACAAAATTTAGACTCACACAATCATGAAACCTTAAAAGATTATTTTACAGCTTTTGTACTACACGTTTACTACAGTACACTGCATTGACAAAATTGTTGTTAATGCTATTTCTTCCCAGATTCTACACAAATTTTAAAAGGTCCAGTGTGTCAAATTTGGGAGGGTTTAGGACAGTCCAAAAGAGGCAGTCTGAAGTAGCATAATTTAGTATTCATGATGATCTTTTCATTAGTGTGTAATCACATACAAATAAGATGCAATGTGTTTTAGGTTTACTTACCTTCATGGAGTCATGTTGCACTGGAATGTTTTTACATGTGTTCCTCCTCTCTTTTTCTTCATTTTTATAAGGGGTGTTATCCAGCCTTAAGGTGCATTATGACCATCTACTATGTCTGAGTGCAGATCCCCTTAACTAAAATACTCAGAACAAACAAACACTGCCTCAAAAGGGGAACTTTCATAGTTTTTGTGGCTACCATAGAGGAGGGTGAGGATGATATTCATTTGGGATGCAAACTGCAACTTCAGTACTAGATATCACTTAGTATTACAAGCTGAAACATTAAACCGTTCTCCAAACCTTCTGTTTTAGTCGACCCCATTTCCAGCAAGCATATTTTCAGAATAAAAGCTCTGATTGTTTGGACATTTCTTGTCATGGATATTCAGTTAGATTCAAATCTGGGCCATTTCATGGATCTACGTACAATTTGTGTCCACTCATTTATGAACGTTCTCCTTAAAATTATAACTACATTATACAAATGTAATCAGTCCCATTCATCAAACACAAACGCATACATGATGCTGTTTCTTTCTGCGCTGTGATCTCCAACATATGTTTTCACTCACACACCACTTTTTTCCACTGGAAAGGAAACTGGAGGGCAGTTCCTGACTGTGACTCATTGCTTGTGCCCAGACCGCTTCGACAGCTACACACGGAATGAAAACACTGTTTTCAGTTCCTAAAATTTTACAGAGGTTTTACATATTGAACATAATTTTGTAGTTTTTTTGTAAAACGCCTTCATAATGGATTGTAAAAGCTGAGCCCCACACTCTGCCCCAGGACAGACTACTGCCATGTGAGTATGCATGACTTAAATACAGAGCGACTGTTGTTTGTGTACTCTCAAGGGAAAGGGTTTATTTCTAAAAACCTGAATGATCCTGACTTCATTAACTGAATCCCTATACCTACTAATCACAGTTTTCCACTTCAGTCAATGAAGCAGAAGCAGTGTGTTTGACACATACAACCCAAAAGAGCTTATGTTTTTTCCTCACTTTTTCTCTGTAGCCTGACATTGGAGAACAACCACAACTCTTCAAAGTTATTCACAGAGAAGCCTTAACATGGCTGCTGCTGCCCTTGTCACAGAGAACTTTAGGTTTGTGTCTCTCTTTTTTAAGAGTAAAGATGTGATGATCTTCAATGGTCTGATTGCCCTTGGTACTGTTGCTGGCCAGACAGCATACAATGTTTTTGCCTTTAATTGTCCATGCTCCCCCAGAAGGAATTACTGCTATGGCCTGGCTGCCATTGGTGCTCCGGCGCTGGCATTTTTCCTCATAGGAGTAATGATGAACAGGAGTACCTGGGATCTGGTGTTTGAGTGCCGTCTCAGGAAGTGCCGTAAGCTGTCAGGAGCTGCAGCCTTTGTGCTACTGAGATCCATTATTGGCCATGCTGTGGTTGCACCGCTGACTTGGGTAGTTATCTCGTTGCTGCAAGGGCAGGCGTACACATGCGCCCTCAGTGAATTTGTGGATCCCAGCACACTGAAGGGCTTCCCTGTCGGACAAGGGTCAGAAATCATGGCAAAGTTCCCATGTCAAGAAGGTATTCCTGCAGAGCTGCAAGGCTTCAAGGCAGAAGTTGAACGGCGACTGAAGTATGAATCTCAGGTAGTTTTTTTTTTTTCTTGATTTTGTTTTATAACAAACACAGTTGTTAAAATATTGTAGCACCACACAATAAATAGATACAGTATTACCACAAGATGTTTTTATGTTTGGGAGATGCATACAATGTTATCTATTGATAAAAGTGCAATGGAAACAGATTTGGCAAATTTTGTGTTTTTCAACAGTCACTTTAATTAATATGAGACATAAAAAATGGAAAACTACAACATAGCTGTTCATGCACTGTGGCACAAAGAGCTACAGAAAGAAAAATGACAGATGCTTTGACAAACCTTATGTATACTTGTTCCTCAACCAACAGCTCAGAAAGGTTCTTTGTTCTTTTATAAAATACATCTTATGGGTAAACTTTCAAATCATGATAATGATGAAGAACCAGTTCTTAATATTCACACAGTAGGGAAAATGAAATCATCAGAATACATTTTTAATCCCAGGGGGAAATTATTGGGTGTTACAGTCTTCCATTCAAGTATAATAATGGGTAAGGGGGAAAGAAATTAGCAATACAACCAACAAAAAAATATATGTAAATATAAAGCTCTAAATATACAAACATATATATAGCTCTGAATGTATCAAATATACATAATAAAACACTTTAGTAAGACACAAAGTTAGAACAGCAATGTGTACACATTTGCATTTTCTTTTGAAGGTTTTCTGAAAGCTGGCTCAAAATTTGTAATATATTTGGATGGAAACTTGCCTACAGAGATAAACTGTTCCAAAATCCATTATTGCTGCATCATTTTTACATATGAAAAAGGCAAGTGCATGAAAAAAAATAGCATATTGTCAATAGTGTTCCAAAATAATAATAAAAAATGTTTTCTTGGGAGCTCAGGTGTTATTCACAGATGTTACAGGATGGGGAAGCAAAATTTACAATGAACATTTAGTTGTTTTTTCTCAGCAGGCACTACGTCAGTTGTTTTGAAACCAAACATATATTGATGTCATAATCATACCTAACACTATTATCCATACCTTTTCAGAAACTTTTGCCCATATGAGTAATCAGGAAAGCAAACGTCAAAGAGTGTGTGATTTGCTGAATGGATTCGTCACACCAAAGGAGATTTCAAAATAGTTGGAGTGTCCATAAAGACTGTTTATAATGTAAAGAAGAGAATGACTATGAGCAAAACTATTACGAGAAAGTCTGGAAGATACTATTAAAGAAGAATGGGAGAAGTTGTCACCCGAATATTCGAGGCACACTTGCGCAAGTTTCAGGAAGCGTGTGAAGGCAGTTATTGAGAAAGAAGGAGGACACATAGAATAAAAACATTTTCTATGATGTAAATTTTCTTGTGGCAAATAAATTCTCATGACTTTCAATAAACTAACTGGTCATACACTGTCTTTCAATCCCTGCCACAAAATATTGTAAATTTTGCTTCCCCACCCTGTATATGAATAGTGGACAAAGCCACCATAATGTCACCCATTTGTTTGTGGACTTATTTATTACTTCCGCCAAGGAGGTTATGTTTTTGCCAGGGTTGTTTGTTTGTTTGTTTGTTTGTTTGGTTGTCTGTCTGTTTGTCTGTCCGTTAGTGTGCAACATAACTCAAAAAGTTATGGACAGATTTTGATGAAATTTTCAGGGTTTGTTGGAAATGAGATAAGGAAGAAATGATTAAATTTTGGTGGTGATCGGGGGTGGGGGGACCCATTTCCAACAAACCCTGAAAATTTCATCAAAATCTGTCCATAACTTTTTGAGTTATGTTGCACACTAACGGACAGACAGACAAACAAATAAACAAACAAACAAACAAACAAACAAACCCTGGCAAAAACATAACCTCCTTGGCATGGGGGGGGCCCACAGGGGGGGCCACTGATCAGCCTTGGTGGAGGTCTGCGCTCTCCGAGTGCTTCTAATTTATTTATTTATTTATTTATTTTAATTTTTTTTAGGGGGGTGGGGGGGCACAGAGATGGAAGTGAACCTATCAAATACAACCTCAACCCCAATTCCAAAAATGCTTGGATGTTGAATCAGTGCAGTAATTGCAAATGTCACAAACCTGTATTTTATTCTAAATCAAACGTAGAAATCAAAGGTTTAAACTGAAAAAAATGTAGCATTATATGGAAAAATTAAGGCTATTGAGGATTTGTTGGCCATGACACAACTTCAGAAAGTTGGGACAGGGTGACATTTACCACTGTGAGAATCCACTGTTCCTTTAACCACAGTCCATAGACATCTGGAAACTATAGAGAGAAGCTGGAGTTTTGTCCCATTCTTGTCTTATGTAGGATTTTAGCTGTTCAACAATCTTGGGTCTTCTTTATTATATTTTTTGTTCCATGATGGGCCAAATGTTTTCAGTTAGCGACAGGTCTGGAACTGCAGGCAGGCCTGTTCAGATCCAAACCATGTGATGCTGTTGTAATAGATGGAATGTGCACTTTAACATTGTCTTGCTGAAACATGCTTTATTCAGCTGAAAAAGCCATCACTGAAAAATAACTTGTTCAGATGGTAACATGGTCTAAAATTTGTTTATACCTTTCAGCATTTCCAGATGTGCAGTTTTTCAATCCATTACAGGCACTAATGCACAATAGGGAATGTACCTGATTTGTGCACATCCCTCACACTGCCCTTCAAATATTAGTGAGTTTGATAAGTGTATAAATGAAAAAACAAACAAACAAACAAAAAAAAACTTTTTTAGATGTCTCCAATATATGTAACAATTTTTTTTGATAAAACAAGTCATTTGAATAATAAGACTATCCTATTCAAATAATCATCTAATTAAATCAAATCAAAGAAAATAATTGATAGATTAATCAAATACAAAAATAATTGATGGCTGCAGCTGTAGATTTATGCCACAGCAGGTTCTATGGTGTTGAACTGAGGACTTTCTTTCTTTCAGCTGATTGGCTGGCTGCTGGTTGCTGGGATGTCTCTGATGGTTTTCCTGTTGATGTGTGTGAAGCGTTGTTCCTCTCCCCTTGGCTACCGGCAGGAGGACTACTGGTCCCAGTACCGCTCTGCTGAAAAGACACTCTTCCAAACAACAGCTGCTGTCCATGCCCAGATTTTAGCTGCAGAAAATGTTAAGACCTTCTTTGGTTTTGTGGCCCTGGACAAAGAACTAAAGGAGCAGATTGCTGAGCACCCCAGTGCCAGTCCTATCTGCAATGTTAACTGGGACAGAGTGACCGGTGTCTCTCTGTACAGAGAGAAGAATGGATTACCACTGTACAGCAGACTCAACAAATGGGCAACATACAATCTGGAGAACGACATAGAGGCCATAGAGAAAGAGATGGACACATTCAGCTGACAGTTTGTAAAGGGTATTAAGTCACTTCCATAAACTGCAGAGTAAGTAAACTAGTATAATACAATATGTCTTTTCCAGCATTTCAAAATGCTTGACATATAACTGATATATTTATTTTTTGTGGAAAGACAGGATGTTATTGATGTGTTTTTATCAGTTTTTCCAAGGCAGTTCACCATCAGTGCAAGGAGAGTAAGATTAAGTAATGACTAAATTAAGACATATAGGGTGTTTCAATTCCCCCTTACATATAGTTACTGTTTTGAGGGGAAAAAGTCACCTCAAGTGGAAGAAAAAACTTTTATTTTCCAAAAGTGAGGAAGTGTTTTGTATGTTCTCCTGTTTATTGTAACATACCTGCTGTAAAGTCACACAAAATGATATCTGTGTGGAGTCTTTGTTTGTTTTTTTGTTTTTTTTTTGTTGTTTTTGTTTTTTGAAGCCAGTATAAGTGAAGGAGATACTGTTTTAGTTGTAATCTGAAACTTCACCACTGGCATGATCATAATCATCATAAAAATGTTACTTGTGCCAATATAGACATCTTACGCATCATTAGAGGGCATAGATTCTTCAAATTTTTGCTATTTGGGTATTTTTATGGAAATCATAAGCATTAAATAACAATTTGTCATTAAGTAAAGACGTGTTGTGGATTATTGATATTCCTTTAGTGCAGGGGTCAATTCAGATTTAAGGGGGTTAGGATAGAGAACATTTCAGTGTGTACAGGTCTGCAGCATTATCATGTTTAAATTGCATTATAATTTTGTTATATATTAATTCACTTACCTATATTGAATTAGCATCGTCATTGTGTCAACATCTGCACTGTGTTCCTTACGTTGCCCATTTTTCTGCTTCCAACACATTGACTTCAAGGACTAAATGTTCACTTGCTGGCTGCCTCATATATCCAACCTACTGAAAGGTATCATTGTAATTAATCAATCAATATTATTACCACTTCATTCATTACCAGTTATAATGTTTTGACTTGTGGGTCTAACAATGTTAAGATACATTGATTTATTTTCCTAATTAGGAAGAATGCACTGTTGGTACACTGGTCAAACTTTTATTCTATTATTCTAAATCTGTAATCTAAATCTTTATTGTACTTATTCATGTTTATCTTGTATCAACACATCAATATTGCACTGTTGTAAATGCTTAACTGCAGCTTAATAATTGGAACTGTCAATGAAAACAGCATATTGAAAAGTAAAAAAATAAGTCAGTTTTGGGCTTTTTTTTGTAGTACATTAGATTTCTGGCCTCATCCTTAATGCAGATTATATATTGTTTTGATCATATATTGTTTTGATGGAGGAAAAGTCAGTAGAACATCTTCTGTTTTGTAATCATATATTTTTGAGTTATTTGAGTTTTTCCATTGTACATAACTTTATACTTCCTCTCTATTTATCTATTTCTGAGTCAGACATTGTACTTTTCAAAGTTCCTTTTAAAACTACAGTTTTGCATCCTGTTTCAAATGTCAAATGTCCAAATGAACTTAACCATAATGGTGTATTTTCAACCTGCGAGGGCTTATACGACAGAGCGTTTTACAAGCAGTTTCATGTAAGGACATAGTTTTTGTTAAATGCTGGAAGAGGTTTTACAACTATTACAGTAGCGTTAACTACTTCCTTGCTCACCAGTCTACACTTAAACACTAAATCTACAGTTACTAAAACTACAGTTTGTGGTGGACCCCTTGAGCAATGTTTGAACTCTGATATAAACTGGTAAAAAAAAAAAAAAAAATACTACTACTAATAATAAATAAAAAAAACCCACCGCAGTGACCTGAACCACTACAGACCCATTGCCTTGACCTTCCACCTCATGAAGACCATGGAGAGGATAGTCCTTCGCCACCTCTGCTCCCAGGTGAGCTCCCACACTGTCACCTGCAGAATTTCTCTGGTGACACCGCCATTGTTGGCTGTGTGTCTGAAGGGAACAAACAGGAATACAGGTGGGTCATCACACTTTGTGGATTTATGTGAGTGCTCCTGAACACTGGGAAAACAAATGAGATTGTGATTGACTTCTGCAGGTCACCCCCACAACACACACAGGTGAACATCCGGGGCTTGGACATTGAGATAGTGGAGTCTATTATGTACCTGGGTGTTCACCTAAACAATAAACTGGACTGGACAGACAACACAGATGCCCTGCTCAAGAAGGGCCAGATTCACCTCCATCTGCTGAGGAGACTGAGGTCCTTTGGAATGAGCAGGGCTTTCCTCTGGACATTCTCTGATACTGTGGTGGCCTCTGCAGTACACTTTGCTATCATGTGCTGGGGAGTATGCAGTGACAGAGACAGGAAGAGACTCAGTAAACTGATAAAGAGAGCCAGGCTGCCCGCTGGATTCCACTGAGGAGGTGGCAGACAGATGGATGTTGGCAAAGCTGATATCCATCATGGACAACCCCTCCTACCCCCTGCACTACCCTGTAGACGCCCTGAGTACCTCCTTCAGCACAAGA
This sequence comes from Sphaeramia orbicularis, assembly GCF_902148855.1. NCBI lineage: Eukaryota > Metazoa > Chordata > Actinopteri > Kurtiformes > Apogonidae > Sphaeramia > Sphaeramia orbicularis. Next base: position 48,108,386 of record NC_043971.1, on the reverse strand, counting down.
CTTTTACATCCCCTGTGCAAGAAGGAGCGATACTGCAGGTCATTCATCCCCACAGTCATCAGACTTCATAGCAGTTCACAGTAACACCCCCCCCATGTCACACCATGTGCATGTGCAATCACAATGTAAATATGTAAATACTACTGTATATGAATTTCAAAAATGTTTAATTCTCGTCCTCTATTTGTATAAATACCAAATTTCTTATTTTCTTATATATTTCTTTCCTCACTTGTGTGTTTTTTCTTCCTGTCTTTTTCTTTGCACTTGTGTGTTGCATATTGCTGCTGTCAACTGTGAAATTTCCCCATGGTGGGATCAATAAAGTCTTATCTTATCTTATCTTATCTTATCTTATCTTATCTTATCTTATCTTATCTTATCTTATCACAAAGTGTTTTATTGCTAAATTGAACTGAGGTGTTAAACTGATTTTCATTGTTCCTGCGACAGTGACAACGAAGATCTATTCTATTCTATTCTATTCTATTCTATTCTATTCTATTCTTTAAAGCTGTGTATGACTTTTGTCACCATTTTTTTTTGTGTTAGTTTTGTTTTTTGTTTATTTATTTATTTCGAATTAGCGTTAAAACCAAACGACAAAAGGATTATATAAAAGAAAGTCCAACATTTGAAAAGGAGCGGGAAGAAGTTTAATTTATTATAACCTCCTGCCCCCTTACCCCATCCTTCGACTTACCCTAGATTCCTATGTTAGATGCCATAAGTAACTCAAAAATCCTACACATATCAGACTAAATTCTGACTATGCACAAAACACAAAATTGCTGTGCATATCAAGGATAGACTGTCCATTTTGCAGCAGCATTTCATTAAAATAAACTCTGTCCTTCTCGTGGTAGTAATGGCGCACATATCAAAAACAAAAATAAACTCTGTCCATTTCTTAACAATAATACACATATTAAAAAACAAAAATAAGCTCTGTCCTTTTCATGACAGTAATACACATATCAAAAACAAAAGTAAACTATCTGTTCCATAACAATAATGCACAAAAATAAACTGTCCATTTCTTAGCAGTAATATACTTATTAAAAATAAACTATGTCCAAATCAATATTAATCCATTTGTCCATTATTGTCCAATCCAATATTAACAATACCTATATAAGAGACAAAAATAAACTATCCGTTTCATAACAATAATACACAAATCAAAATAAACTTTCCATTTCTTAGCAGTGATATACATCTCCAAATTAAACTTTGTCCATTTTATCATATTCACTCAACATATTGGTCTTTTTAAATGTGTTGTTTGAGTTGTTTGCCTTTGTTTCTTCATTTAAGTTGTTCCATAGGTTGATTCCTTTCACAGAGATACAACCTTATCTCATCCTCGTCCTGAATCTTGGTTTTTTGAAGATGTTTAATCCTTTTAGATTGTAGTGACTTGTCCTTTTTTCAAATTTATGTTGAATATTGACCGGCAGAGAGTCTCTGTTTACTTTGAACATGATTTGTAGTATACTGTACTCTGTCAGATCTTGAAATTTTAATATTCTTAGTTGTTGAAATAATGGATTTATTGTATCTCTGAAACCTTTTCCACTTATTATGTGAACGGCTCTTTTTTGTAGAATAATAATCAGTTGCACATGTGTTTTACAAGAATTTCCCCAAACCTCCACCCAATGTGTCAGATATGGTACAATTAAAGAGTTGTATAAACTATATAGTGTGAAATTGTTTAATAAATCCTTTACTCTATGCAATATGGCAATAGTTTTAGCAATCTTTGTCCTTGTATAATTTATACGTGATTTCCAAGTTAGGTTTTCGTAAAGCATGACCCCCAAAAATGTTGTTTCTCCAACTCTATTTATTACGCAACCATCTATATTAATTTTTTCATATGCCTCCTTCCTTCTGTTACTAAATATCATAAAAATTTGTTTTTTCCATGATTTAAGGATAATTTATTAATATCACACCCTCTTTTTACTTTTTTTGAATTCTTCTTTAACCACCTCCATAACCTGTGTAATATTTTCCCCAGAGTAAAACAAAGTTGTGTCATCCACAAACAAGATATACTTCAACAGTTTGAATACACTGAGTCATTTATATATTTTTTTCTGTAAAACCCGAGTCATGGCCTAAGTATCATGAATCTGTCAGTCTTTCTGTGACTACGCACCTGAATATCTTCCTTCCCTCACAGTGAACAATTTGGATGTGGACTCCACCATTAACACTCCATGTGTTTACAAACAGAGCCGGTAGGTCACTCAGGCATTTTCGGAAATTTGTCGTGATGGGAAGCGGAGCTCCATGCAGCCACAGAAGCAGCAAAAACAAACATGTCGACTAAGTGAGAGTGGATGCATAGAACTCCGCTTCCCACAATGCATGTCATGACAAATTTCCAAAAATGCCCAAGTTGTAACTGTAATAAATAGTAGTTTTTTCAATTCAGATTTGATTATTTTTGTGTATTTTGGGGCCCAATATATCATAAAAGTAACATAATGTAAAGAAAAATGATCAGATAAATTAGGTGAATTAGTGCAGAAACAAAGATACTGAACATAGCTATGGTTAACATTTTTTCTGTTATATAAAGGCAAAATCAGAAGCATTGAAAGACAGCCAAAACAGGCTCAGACCCTAAGGGTTAAACACGTTCTTTCACTACAAACCACTAGATGAGTGTCACTCATGAAATGACATATTCTATAAAACTAACTGAACCTCCATCTTGGTTCTTTTACAACATCAGAAGAAAAGGATGAAGTTTATGCAGTTTGTTGCAGTTACAGTTTCAGGTTACAGAGGGGTCATTTAGGCTTTTGTGGGAGGGTGTGGTCTGGGGTCTGGGGTCTGTGGTCTGGTCCTGCTCTCCCTCACAGGTCCATTGCTGACGTCTCCTCCGATGTCGTCTACACCCACATCCAGAAACCTCAAGACTCTGGATCTACTGGTTCTATTAAAAAACGAGTACCGATGGCTCTATCAGACAAGCCTCCTCCTTCACAGAGGATCTGCATTGCTGTTGTCTTTCCTGAGACACAGTCAAAATAAGACCCATGTTATCCTCAGTGACACCTACTGCCACACAAGACAAATGTACAACTGTAGTGGACATTCCTGATCACAGATGCAGAAAAATGGATCTTCAGAGACCGACATGTTGACTTACATTTTTCTCTATCTATCTATCTATCTATCTATCTATCTATCTATCTATCTATCTATCTATCTATCTATCTATCTATCTATCTATCTATCTATCTATCTATCTATCTATCTATCTATGATAGATAGACAATCTATCATAGCTGAACGTTTGCACATAACACTGAACATAATGTCCAATACACACAATGGAATGCAGCCAACATGCCATTATATGAAGCACGTTCAGTTTCTGAAAATAAAAAAAAAATAATCTTGAACTTTTTTTTATGACAGTCTGAACTTTAGAGACACATCTTTATAAACACACCAAAGCAAAAAGGCAAAACCATTTGTATTGATATACTGGTACTGACAACAGCCTATTTCGTTGTACCAGTGATAATACAATGACTCATGATGCACAAATAAACAGAATAGGTTTCTACATTTATTGTTCACCTATTTGGGATGCTGTTACAATTTGGATCATATTCTATGAAATTTTTTTTGTTTATAATAATAGGCTACAGTATTAGATAGTAGTAGATCAATAAAATTGGAAATGTAATGCTGAACCCATAAAGACCCAAACATACACCTCTGACCAAAGGCATCTACTAATCTAAAATGTTTAATACCTGTTGATCCACTAATCATATCAATATTATATATAAATAATCAAGATAAAATGCTGTTTGTCATATTTTCATGATCATCAGATATGACCCATTTGAATGTTCAGAGGCTCCATTGTGAACATGGAAACACTGTCATCTTCTATGACATTGATTCAACATTAAAACCCATGGAGTTTTAGAAATTACAGTAGATGGACACACTTGGTTTATGTTCAGTTAATGTTTATGTTCAGTAACGATACAATATATTTTTTTGAAAGTCACTTTTTCAAAATTTTTTCTCATTTCATATAATTACTTTTGGATTTACTCTGAACTGTTTTTAACATCTACTTAATCTGAAAATTAAATATAAGAAAATACACAGAAAAATGCAAAATTATTTAATGTATTTTAGGGTTAATGAACAACTGAGTCCTAAGTATATCCTACGTACGTAATGCGTGGAGTTCATGACAAACTGAATGGAGGAAGCGAACACTGTCGCTGGACTTCATTTTTCCTCTCTCTCTCTCTCTCTCTCTCTCTCTCTCTCTCTCTCTCTCTCTCTCTCTCTCAATCTCTCTTTTGTTATTATTTATTTTTATTTTAAAACTTTTTTTTAATAAAAGCCTTACTGCAAATATAACATAGGACGTGAATGAGATTTAAGACGAAGTAGACCGGAACCGTACGTCATCTGTAGTTTGACCATATTGTGTCATATGGGACTCGCTGCCCTTCTTTGCCACGTTTTACTAAATGACGTCATCCATCCCAGTGCTTGACAGGTCGCAGTTACTGTAACTGCTCTCCGAGGGAGAAACAGGGACCGGTTAAGCATTTATTCACATCCTGCTGGGGTTCAGGTTGTAGTTTGCGTTTACAGAACGAGCTATTAATGCTTAAAAAAACTTGCTTCTTTAAAAACAAGACAAGTGTTTCATATTATCCCAGATTTAGCTAACCAGCTAGCTAATGTTAGCTGTTTCCTGGTTGGAGTTGAAGCCATTTTGGATTTTTACAAAGAAACAACGAGTCGGCCTTGGTTTTGGGAGCAGTGCAAACCAGACACCGCTCTCCTTTCCAGAAGTAGCCAACGCAGTTTGTTAGCAGGGTAAAAATAGTCATCTCACAAGAGGGAATACAGTATACAACGAGTCAACAATGAATCCAGAATAGTAAGTATTGCAATAAAGAACTGTGTTAGATTGTGGTGAGCTAGCTATGGTTAGCAGAGCTATCCCGTAAGTTAGCCTATATTGGAAGATGACTTACTGTTAGTTACCTAGCAGTTGAGTTAAGTTAGCGGCTTCCATCAGCTGACTTTAACAACCTGAGATAATGTAAACGTGATATCTACTGTATTAGTCAAGGGTGTTGTTACCGTCTTGTTGTCTCGCAGGTGAGTATCTTAAGGCCAATTTGTAACAAAAACACTATTTTTCAGCTATAAATGGTTAAGAATGCAAATAAAGTTAATGACAGATTAACGATTTTTAATGCACCTTAACGTTTTGTGTGTCTTTGCTAAGTTATTATCGTCATTTGTGAAGGACAACATTGTGATAACAGCACCTGCATGTAGATGACACAAACATTTAAATATCAACGAAATTGACCTCAGGGTTTAAGCATCTTGTAGCAATTTACGTGTCCTATTGCCACAGTGCTAGTAAATCTAAAATACGTTTGGTCTCAGTGCAAAAATGCATAACTCTTCGTTTATTTCTACACACAGTACTAACGGTCACTTGTTTTCTGGGTTTGTATGTTTTTTAATATGTTGGTTTTGCTGTAATGCAGCTGGCCTTTAGCAGTGTCTCAGTCATGTGTAGGTCACATGCACCTCAACCACTGCCCACGATTTCAACACATTACTGTTTAGCGATCAGTCACTTCAGCTTTCTTGTCTTTTGTCTTTGGTCTTCCATCCATAAAATAACCACCTATGAAGTTTATTGTATCGTTTCACATCTGAATTTTTGGATGAGCACTTTCAGTGTGCTCCTTGTAAAGCTAGGTATGATTGTGTACATTTCATCTACATGACCTTACAGTGCTTGTTAGTGATATTTGAATCATTAGTGTATTTATCAATACAGTGTTTAATCCAACATGATTACACCCTTTTTCCTGTATAGACTACATACACCTATGCAAGTCCTAAACTTGTACACGGGATGCTCTGTCAGAGTAAAAAGGAGGAAGCTGCATCTTGTATTAAAGTTTACATCAACTGCATGCCAATTCTTGACATCTACATCAAAATTCCTTGGATGAACATGTGTTAAGTACCTGAATTTCAGAATTTCATAGTTCTTTTTGGCAGAAGTTTGTGTTGTTTTTAAATGGATGAAAAGTATATAAGATAAGAGAGGGACTAGCTTGGAATATGAAAGCTTATGTGGAAGAAATACATTACACTGAGCTTTTACCTCCAATGAGCATCAGTCTTTTGCAGGAATGGCCATTAACCACAGTCATAGGCTTTACAAAGATGTAGGGATGTAACGATATGAAAATTTCATATCACAGTTGTTGTGACCAAAATTATCACAGTTATCATTATTATTGCGGTATCGTTGAAATGTGCTCAAAATATTCAGAAAGTACTTATACATACACACTGAAATAATTTAACCAAGTTTTATTTTGGAAAAAAAAACAAATAAAATAACATGCACAATGTACTTTTGGTTGGCAGAAATATTCAAATATTAACATGTAAACATCAAACATACAAACATCTTATGGCAATAAGAGATAACTGCACTTTGTGCAAATTGTAGATAAGAACCAAGAATACTTTTCTTCACATTCAGCACACAAGACTAGATCTAGTCTTAGAGATTTAAGAACTGGCACAGAAAGAACACTTTCACTGTTTCATTTACCTTATCTAGAAATGAAATCATGTGCATATAAAAGCAACACTACCATTTTAAACAAAGTAATGTGGCAGAAACGTTATCCACATTTATACATAGCTGGATATTTTTGAAAATGGAGATTTCCCCCTCTGTTTAAAAAAAAAACAAACAAAAAAACCCCAAAAAAACCAAAACCTTGTGCGGACATGTTCGTTTTCAGAAAACTCTGTTTATATGGGCCCTTTGTTTTTGGTGCGCATGCCCATTGTTGTCATGTAAACAATAGGCACAAACTAGGGATGCAAATTATTGATTACTCCATTTATCATTAGTTGGTTGACCTTATCGAACGATTAACCATTAATTGATAAGCGGTTTTCCTGAGAACCCGAATTTCTCTTTCATTATGGTCCATAAGAATAAAAGCTAAATATTGTTAATATACTTCATGAAAAAAGCATGTCATATTCCTTAATGACTGATTTATTGAACTATTGGATACAGTCAGTGTTTCCTGTGAAATACATCTGTTGGTGTGGTGGTGTGTAGTGGGGTTGCGCGCGCGTGTTTCGCCGGTGGGGGGGCTACTCGGTTGCACGCGGGAGATGTGTGCGTGTTGGTTGGTAGCCACGTGCGTGTGTGCATCACTTTCCGTCCTACTTATATTACTATGGGGGGTGGTGCAGTCCGTGCCCCTGCAGAAGTGAAAGTGAAACTTTTTGCTCATTTATCTTTTACCTACCTTAGTCGTGGGTGCACCGCTCCCACAAACAGACGGGTCTGTGTTTCACTCCAAAGCCATTCTCATCAACGCTATGATCCGGTTCGATGACTGGCTATCCCAGCCGCATTGTTGCAGCGCACATCAACCAGCAGCCTTCGGACAGTTGTGGACAAGGGCAATTAACCGACAATTAATAATTTAATCAAACAAATTCTTATCGACAATTAATCATTAGTCGATTAATTGTTTACATTCTTAGCACAAACACAGAAAAAAGTATCCCTTTTCAAAAATCCCATAGCTATGAAAAATCTCTGGAGTGCTGTCCATGCGGATACCTTCCGCAATGTTTTCAGAAGCCAAATATTGCTAACTGCGCATGTATGCTTGGAGTGCTGCTGCTTCTCCAGGAAATGAGCAGTATCACTGTGAGTTTTTCAGAGTGTGTTAATCCAAGACGGTTTTAATGATAACTAGAATTTGAAACAGTAATACTAACTGTCAGGAATTCTACAGCGATTTATCATTATACCAGTAATCGTTACATCCCTACAAAGATGGCTCGACTGGAAAGTATTACAAGAGATGGAATATACTGAGACTTGGGCCACAGTTGTTGCTTAAGAATTAAGTTGTACACTACTGATCTCAAGAAATATCATTAGGATTTCTGCCAACTAACTACTTGTGATGCAGTATTTAATTAAATTGGGGATATGAGCAACATGCTTTGTCAAACTGCCTTTAAATAAGGCTAGATATTCAATATCTGTATGAAATATAGTTATTACAGTCATTAGTGACACCAGCATCCATGGCCGTCTTTTGTCTATTGCTGAATTTTCTTTTTTGAAAAATTTTTCCTTATTTGTATGAAGGATTTCAGTGTAGAGGGTTTGGTAGGGATGGATATCATAAAGATTTTTATTGATACTTATACTTTCATTGATCCAGTACTTGAACAATATTCGGTTCTTTTTTTTAAAGATAGGGTTACAGTTTAGATTGTGAGCAGAATTATTTGCTTTTTTTCCCTCATTTGTAGCTTTGGCTTATATAATTAATACCCTTTATTAGGAAAGTGCGAAAACATTGTTTTAAACTCATTACAATCATAGATTTAGATTTTTTTAATGATAGTAGTGTGAAACAAATATGTATAATTCTTTACTGCAGATGAAAATGGTCGTCCATTAATTATTTGTAGGTATAGAACATATCCTTCTGTCTGAAATGTCTTTGTCCTCTGTAGGCAATGGAGGTGTAACAATATGAAAATTTCTTGTTATTGTGACCAAAATTATCACGGTTATCATTAATATTGCGGTATTGTTGAAATATGCTGAAAATGTTCAAAAGTACTTACACACACACTGAACTAATTTTAAAGTTTTATTTTGAAAAAAACCCCCAAAAAAACAACAACCCCAAAACAAATAAAATAACACACACTATGTACTTTCTGTTGGCAGAAACATTAAAATATTAACACAAAAACATCAAACGTACAAATGTGCATTAAAGATGACACCTGATAGCCATAAGAGGTAACTGCACTTTGTGCAAATTGTAGATAAGAACCAAGAATACTATTCTTTACATTCAGTGCTCGTGACTAGATCTAGTCTTACAGATTTAAGAACTGATACAGAAAGAACACTTTCAATGTTTCTCTTTGGAGCGGTGTCGATGCGGATGCATTCTGCCATGTTTTCAAAGGCCAAACATTGCAAACTGTGCATGTGCGCCTGGAGTGCTGTTGCTTCTCCAGGAAATCCGCAATATCACTGTGAGTTTCTCAAAGTGCGGTAATTAAACACGGTTTTAATGATAATTAGAATTTGAAATGGTAATACTAACCAAAGGGATTTTTACTGTGTTTATCATTATACTGGTAATCGTTACATTCCTAGAAGGCAACAAGAGTTTTCATAGCTTTATCTAAAAAAGAATGCTGTCCATTGTAAAGGACATTTCATAAACAAATAGTATAAAATGTGTCTGAAAAAACTGTTGCACTATGCTGTTTGCAAACTGGTGACCCTTCGGTCACAAGCCAACTCTCCAGCCTTCCAACCACTGGGGTTCAATAATAGTGCTGCTAGGGATGTCACGATACCAAAAATTCAGGAATTGATACCGATACCACTTAAAGTACATGATTCTCGATACCAAATCAATACCACAGTTAAAAAAAAAAAAATCAGAAGAACCCTTGAACTTAAACAAGAAATCCTTTAAGTATTTGCTTACAAATGACTATTGCTATTGCCTCTAATGCCATGTTTCCACTACGTGGAACTGGCTCGACTTGGATACCAGGTACTATTCCTGGAGACCGTTTCCATTACAGGATACTACTGAGTTTAGAGTACCTGGATGTCATAGCGATGCGGTGCGTTACTTCCGTGTCGTATGCTCAGAGAGTTCCTGATAAACTCACTCGTTGTGTGTTGTTTCGTCAAGCTCATGCTGAATTTTTACATCTGAATCTCCCTGACTGACCATGGTGTAGTTTTGCGGGCTGTCATCATGTGGATTAACCTACCGCTACATTTACTGTCAACTTCACATTCGTTTTTTGTAAAACCGCGGGTCACAGACCAAACTCTCTGACCAATCAGTGTTCAGCAGTGTTTACATGTCATGTTTTAGTATCAGTTCCCTTGTCTTGGAACCTCGGCGGATGTGATACCAAAAAAACTAGTACTGGGACCAGATTCCTGGTCCTTTTCGTAATGGAAACGCAAAAAGGCCAAGCTGAGTCAAGTCGAGTCAAGCCAGTAACATGTAGGGGAAACGCGGCATAACTCTCTCATCTGTTGCACTGTCAGTCACAGTTTACTGCTTTGAATGCACAGACATGATTGGCTGAGTGTTATCACGTGGGATGGTTCTAGATACATGTAATTGGTCTGTGTGTTTCCTCATCTACTCTATCATAAGCTGTGCTGGTTAAAATAGAAGCGCTCCACCACTGTGGGTCTGGGTCCATATGGGACGGCTTCTGGGTCCAGACCCGGACCATCATCTGCCTGTTATAGTGACCACTGGTATAGTTTGTTGTTGTCAACATTTCGTTTTAGCGGTGGTCTGAACAGGCCAGGCTGTAAAAACTGGGTCGGGCCATCGGACCAGTGCCATTGTCAAGCCCTGATGATATTGCATGTCAGATGTTTAATACATGAGTAACCAAACTCACCTTGAATTCTTCAAACAGATCAGGGTCTCTGTCTCGAAAGGTGCTTTGCTAGGGTCGTGGTACCCCCCCTCCCCTTTGAATTCCGCAGTGGTGGCGTTTACACAGTGGCTTATGCGTGTCCATAACCACATTGTGGTTGTCTACCTGAAATACTTTCACACATGGCTTTTGGTCATTTTTTGTCCATCAGATGAGGCGGAGCTTTAGCTGCGGCTGTGTCCATTCTTTCATGAGTAGCTGTACCTGTTGCATGTGTACTGTCGGTGTGTACTGACCCCATCAATTCTGGAAAAGTAGTAGCCTGGTATCAATTCTTACGCAGGCATCGGTTTTTCCACTTATTAAAAAAATGTATATCAGTGATTCTTTTTTCATCATAGTATCGAATGGTATTGTGAGTATCAGTTGTCATGACATCCCTAAGTGCTGCAACAACGAATCAATGTTATCGATCCAAATAGATTCTTAAGAGTTAGCAACAAATTCAGCAGTCAATTTGTTGGGTCTTGAGCATGTTAGTATTGAGGCATGCCCGCATGCTGTGTAGTGTAACAAAGGAAAACACAGAGCAGCATGGCCGAGGCTTCAGATGCCTGGCCAGATTTTTAAAGCTAGGTTTTCATTATGTTCCCGGTGGCCATGGCAGCCCTATTTGGCTGAAATGTAGTGCACTGTTTCTGTAACAAAATATAAATGAAAATGGCCAAAATCCCACAGTGCACTACGTTTCAGGCAAATGGGGCTTCCATGGCTACCGGGAACATAATGTATACCTAGCTTAAGATAGCCTACGTATTGTGATTACTTTAGCCCCGTAGGTAGTTAGACACTATCGTCATAATTATTACATTTTCATCCATCTCTGTTTATCAGGCCACCAGACTTGTGTTACCTATTGTTGACTGGAACTAATACGTACAATGCTAGTTTGATAGCCTATAACCGGAGCTGGTTGAAGACTATAGCTCGCTAGTCTCTAGCCATAACAAGTCTAGGTAGCAGACTAGCGCTCGCTAACTATACCCAAAGCCATTGCGGGGATGTAATCATTAGTGACTTGTCTGCAGCCTATATTGCTTTGCGTTAAATCTGTGAGAATTGAGTCTATAATGTTTATCTGATGAATCGATTAGTCATTAAAATAATATACAGATTAATAGATTATTAAAATTATCGTTAGTTGCAGCCCTATTCAGTACATATCCCTCTGGCTTTGTATATTGGACAGATAATAAAGGCTGCTTATTTCACACTGCATAAACATGCAGTTGTGAAGGATTGGGCTTTACTGTGCTGCCACAAAGCTCACACACTTAAACAAGTTGGATCATAAACCATTGGGACCAGATTAGAGTTGGATATGTTAAATCTGCACAGAAGTGTACATAAAGTGGTAAAACATCACATTTCTTATGGTCAATAAGCAGCACTATAAGTCAGACCCAGTATTGTGATGTAATTGTGATCAGGGTGGACGCTTATCTGACGTGAACTTTGGTGCAGATTATGCAGAGTAGACAAAAAAAGAAGTTGGAATGTAAAGCATGAATGTCTTATGCTCTACCAGTGGGACTGTGGAGTTTGTATTGTGCAATGTTGTTAATTGTTATTCCAGTGTGCAATGTTTGTTTGTTGTTGTTAATTTAGTTTTCTGATTGCTTATTATTATATTATAATATTTATTATTATTATTACTTGTGTACTTATATTACTTATACTTGTATCACTTATTAATTACTTGTATGTTATTGTTATGACTACTATTACTATTACATTATTATTTCTGTATAAACAGAAAAAAATAATGTTAGTATAAAATGATATAATATAGCATAATTACTAATTATCTAATTAATTATTCTTGTTATTACTACTACTATTTTTTTTATTACTACTATTTCTTATGTGTAATTGCCTGTTTTCAGTACTGCTTTGATAGTTATTGTAGAATAACAGGAATTACAATATTACATTAATTTCCCTGCCCAAAGTATCAATAAAGTTCAATCTAATCTAATCTAATCTAATCTAATGTTAAAATATCAGAGATAATGACCACACCATTCGAACTTTTGGTTGGTCTGGTATTTTGTACCCCCTGACCTTTTTGAAGGCATGTCATTTTGATGCTCTGTTACTAGTTGGGTTACCATCACTATGTTTCAATAAAATCAGCAAATGAAAAGACAAATTTATTTCCATCCACTGCTGTAATACAAGTTAATTAATCATCATTATTATGGTGTCTACTTTGTTACATTAAGTTCATGAGGAGCTGATGTAAAGTGAAATTTATTAGTTTTAAAATGGAAAACATTTGGACATCTATGAGCAATTTAAAAAAGTTTTACCATTAAACATCATTCCCATTTGAAGTCCTAATAATAGTCCTAATAATTTTACCATTAGTCAGCTGTCCATGCTTATAGTCTGATATTGAGGTCTAGTTAATTGAAATGTAATGCCTGTGGAGGAACCGTTAGATGCAGGAAATTAAAAACAAAGTTCCTGTATTCATATATGTGGAGTTGTGTGGCACAGGAACACATAAATTATTTGTTTGTTCGAATGTATTTTATCTTTGTATATTTTGAGCCACAATTAACCTACTGTAATTCTTTTTTTTGTAAGATGTACCAGGTGGCTTAGGGTCCAATTTCTGTTCTGTATTTTTTGTACATCATAAAACGGAAGCTGTCACTAGTCTGTCAGTGTTTTGGTAACAGTACAGAGCACTAACACTTGTATTAATGCCTTTCATTATCACTGCTTTGCAGCATTGCTTCCATTGAGCCAATTTAAATAGCTCAGCTTTCTATGCCATTTTTAACAAGTTGACATTGAAACAAAACCAGAGCAAATGACATGAGTGAAGGGGAAAAACACTGCAGTTCATTGAATGGCCACTGGGGGCTTGCTCCAAAGTGAGATGATCTCCATAGATGTTATATGTACAGCAGAAATAAACATGATTACAACCTAATACAATAAATGGTTTTAGTCCATAGCTACTTTTCCTGTTTGTGGGTGATATCACAGCTCAAAGACTATCTGTCTGAAAGCCCCAGCCACAAATGCGTGGCTAATTGTCAAATATGGTGACATTATACTGGTTGACTTCAGCTACTCACTAAATGTTTACACATATGTTTCTCTTGAATAAGAGTAATGTCAACTTCATGTAATATATAACAATGGTAATTAGCAGAATTGTTAAATAATAGATTAATTAAGTAATAGATGTAATAGATGTAGCCCTAACCCTATTTATGAAACTGTGCTGTATTTACGAAACTGGAAATGTTATGAAACTTTTCCTGACAATATGTTTTTAGTTTTCATGCTGCTTTCAGTAGCGTGTTTTTCCCTGTATTCCCTCTTGTAAATATAGCTGAACACAGTGGGGTTGTTTGGCCTCAACTTTTTCCTTCCTTAAAAAATATGACACTGAAGAATGGTTCAGATCTCTCAGACATTTCTGTAAACATGCATATCTTCATCAGTCACTTAATGTTGTAAAACAGCTAAATAAATATTAAATTTATTCCAACTAGTTCTTTAATCCTTCTCTTGCAGTGACTATTTATTCAAGCTGCTTCTGATTGGAGACTCTGGTGTTGGAAAGTCTTGCCTTCTTCTAAGATTTGCAGTAAGTTTTGAAAATACTATGTAAATTTATGAAGGAACAGCAACAAATTTAAGTTGTTACTGATTTTCTTTTTTTTATGTCAGCTCTCGAGTTTCTTATTGCAATAAGCAATATTCTGGGCTGTTGTGAACATGATAAATATCTGTGTGTGTCCATAGTAAAGATGGCAGAGAACAGGTTGTTCACCTTGACTTTGTCTCTTTCCGCAGGACGACACTTACACAGAAAGTTACATTAGCACTATTGGTGTGGACTTCAAAATACGAACCATAGAACTTGATGGAAAGACCATTAAACTTCAGATTGTAAGTAATCTCATTTTCAAGAAATCCAGTTTTTCAGAATGGGAGTAAATTTTTCCAATCCAGTTTATTTTCAGTGAAATTATGGCGTATACTGAATTTCCATATTTTGATGGAAACTTATGGACACTTGTTGGATAACTCACTGTTCATTAAGCATGAGCTGAGCTAATTTGAAGGATTTGTTTACTCTGTAAAATTCCTATATATCTGTCCTGTATAACATAACATTCCAAATGAATTTTCCATCAGTGCTACTACATATTTTGTGATAGAAATAGATATTAATTTAGCAGAGTAAGTGGTTTCTATTGGCCTATGTAAAGAGAGAGAGATCCAGAAACAGAGACAGACTCTATTCATTCAAAGTTCATTGCCAATGAAATGTCCTCATATCCTGATGACTCTTAAAGTCTCTTAAATGCACAGTATCAGGTTTTTATTAAAAATAAGCATCAATTTATCTAACAAAATGAAAATGTAGATTTGATTCTGAGCCCAGAATGCTCTCAACCTCAGTTAACCTTTAACTTTTAGTGTTGTTAAACTAGTTAAGCCACATGAATAGAGTGGTCAGCATAAAGTGCATATGTTGGATGGTCACTCAACTATTTCTGAATACTGAAAGGTGGATACGATAAATATGTTAGCTTTTCTAGTTTTTTTTTTTTTTTTTTTCCATAAATATCAGCTAATTGCCATCAAGCTTTTGCTATAACAAACATAAATGGACATCTAAGACAAAAACTAGCAAATTACATTTATTTGAGTATTCATATAGGATTTTACAGTGTGTTGCATTAGGGGTAGGGTTGGTGCTGTATTTAAGTCCATCTATACTGGGTTAAGTCTGTCAGTACCAAAGGTGTTTGACTGTAGAGGGTGAGGAGCTGTAACAGTTACCTAACTGTTAGATGTAGACATCCAATGCACAAGAGACAGTTTCTTTGTGGAACACTCTGTAACGGTCAAGGTAGTTCATGGGAAACACTGCAGCGGTAGGTGGAAGCTGCACAGTTATAGTATTTACTTTTGCTATATGCAAATTAGTTTTGTTTTATAGATTTTTGTCTAAATACTGCTTTTATAGCTCATATTTTGACACAAGGTAGAGAATGGGGCTCTACTTCAAAATGATTCCCAGACTTACGTACACTTTTACACCCACCAAATTTTCTCAGTAAACACTGTGTAAATGTAAAGATTTTTTGAACTCATGGAAAATCTAACTTTAACTCTTAGTAAAACACATTGTTTGTATATTTCTTAGCATTAAATGCTCAGTCACTCATCACCTGTGCTTTAAATTTCTTCTTTTTTCCAGTGGGATACAGCGGGTCAAGAGAGGTTTCGTACAATAACATCCAGCTACTACAGAGGTGCTCATGGTATCATAGTAGTGTACGATGTTACAGACCAGGTCAGTCAATGATTCAGTGTTTGTTACCAGCATAAGCAGTAAATGATCCTCAGGTTGGCCAAGTATTTGTGTATTTTCTTTAAAGTAATGATTAGCACAGTTTATGTCCACAGTAAGCTACTGCTAGGCTGGTTGATATGGAGAGGATTCATATTTTAGCCTGAAAAAGCTGCTTCACTATTCAATAATACAGCTTGGTGTATAATTTATTACTTTAATTTTCATCTTTCTTATAATTACAGTTAAAACAGTTTTCATTCCAGATTATTCTGTCCATTACTTTCTCAATTATTTACCACATAAGCAGCAAACAGTCCAGAAAAAAGCCCAAAATGATGTTGTCAGAGCTTATTTCACCTACCAAATGGGTAGAAATTGGGCAAATAAGTGAATCTGATAATCATTTGCTGCAGCTCTTTTTGTAAATCAGGTTAACCTTCTTCATATACTTTTGAGAAATGCAGTAGTCATTTTGTATTGAAATGTTTAGAATTTTGTAAAATGAATGAATAAAATTAAATACAGTAAATTGCAGTAACATGTAAAATTAAATACAGTAAACTCTTCTTAAATGTCATCTGTAGAGCAGATGCTTTGCTCAACATTGTTACAAGATGAGCATTTTAAGTTGGCTTAACATAGGAACTGAAAGAAGTTCTAATTGTGTATATGTTTTTTCACTATTTCGGCTCTGAAATCATCTCAGTCAGTTTTCTGGTCCAGTCTTATTTGTCTTCTTTTGTCTGTCCCATGTCTTACTCTAATTTCCTTTAAATGCAGATTCAGAACATTTCTGAATGTATTTGTAGATATATGGAATCAAAACTTATATATGTTTGTTTTCATTTTAGCACTTTTACACAAATATTCTCAATATACTATATTGTGAATTGTATCTTGTAGTACATACTTTCTTTCTTTCACAGGAGTCCTTCAATAATGTCAAACAGTGGCTACAGGAGATTGACCGCTATGCTAGTGAAAATGTCAACAAGCTATTGGTTGGGAACAAGTGTGACCTGACAACGAAGAAGGTGGTAGATTACACAACAGCAAAGGTGAGGCATATGTTTTAAGGTGGGTTATTGTAAGTAGAGGTGTGTGATATGGCGATATTAGATTGTGAAGGATTAGAACGTATCGACGATCTGACAAAGCAGAGAGATCATGGAATCGGGGGGTTTACACAGGGGTGCATTCTGTGCTGTATGTACCCCACAATGAGTATGTGCAGTGAAAGTGAAACTTAAAATGGCAGGGCAAGTCTATCCTAACTTAAGACTTGGCCCCCACAGAGTCCGGCGTACTTGACTTCATGGGCGTCCTTGCACATCAACCTGTTTTAAATGTGGAAGTGGTACGCTCGAGTATGAAACCTGAAACGTGTGCGTGGGTGGAGTCTGCACTGCTCCCAGTACATACATGGTATGCCGACGTGAGTCCTCCATGTCCTCCGCATATAGGCCTTTCGTGTTTTACTCTTAGAATAACATATGTCAACACTACAAACCTGTTCATTCAGCTGAAGAGACAGCATCCAAACAGTATGAAAGTCAAACTGCTGGAAGACCAGCCACACCACACCACACCACAGCCAGACCCTAACCCTAACCCAAACATTATGAGTCAAACTGCTGGAAGACTAGCCACACCACAGCCAGACCCTAACCCTAACCCAAACATTATGAGTCAAACTGCTGGAAGACCAGCCACACCACAGCCAGACCCTAACCCTAACCCAAACAGAATGAGAGTCAAACTGCTAGAAGACCAGCCACACCACAGCCAGAGGCAACAGGCTGAATTAAACTAAAGCAAACAACTGTAATGAAAGCATTTAGAAAAGGCACCCTGTGAGAAGAGTAGCATGTATATTCCACATTGATTTTTTTTTGGAGTGCCTGGATTATTATTATTCTCATTTTGGACTTCTTCCTTTATCCAAGAGCACCCAATACACTGATAACCAGTTGAAAAACCAGAACTACCAGCCACCTGTTCCATAAACCTGGAGGACTATTGGAAATGGGCATTACTTCATTGATATTTTTTTTTCTTTGTTTGTTTGTTTGTTTCTTTCTTTCTTTTCATGTTTATTGAAAGCTACCTCAAAAACCAAGTGCAGTTTAGTTTTTATGTTCAAGAATACACTTAATCAATGTTGTTTACATTTTAGTATGCTTATGTTCTTGGTACATGTTGGCGAAATAGCACACACTACATTAAAAATGTTCTGGAAGGTTCTTTGGGCTAATTTTTTTTTCTCTTAGGGTTTTACATAGGGAAATTGTTTGGTTGCACTGTTCAGAAACTGGCAAATTAGTCTCAAAGATCAATGTAAAGAATCGTGCTAGAATCGAGATCGTAATTTTATTTTTTAAAAAAAATTGTGATATAATTTTTTTGCCATATCGCCCACCCCTAATTGTAAGTATTGCATGGAGACTAACAAATGTTAGTATAACCAAATTTTGCATTGTGGTATGTTTTTATAATTTTGGAAAATGCACGTTCTACTGTCATGAGTCAACAGTATATTAAAAAGAAGTCCTCATGCATTAATGAAGACTTTCATTACTATAAGGGTTGCATGAAGGAATCAGCATGTGTGACACAGAACTTCGCAGATGTGGAAATATGACCATGAAACCATGATGAGGACTAAAATGCTGGTCTTTTGTCCCAGCAAAAGTTCTGATCTCAATCCAAGTCCAACTAAACCTTGGTCCATTTCATGTTCAATCTCAAGACACTTTTTTGATAGGTGTAACTTTCAGACCAATCCCATGAAGTTTTGCAAGTCTAATGTCTTTAAAAACAAAAGAATCGGGTTAACAGAGGATGAAAGTATTTATAAATGAGGTGAATTAAGAACACACTAACATCAGATGCAGCCAGTCTATAAACCCAGTCAATAGCTGGGTTTTTATTACAGTTTTCCACAAAATAAAAGCGATATTTCTACAATTTCGACAAAGTATTTGTAGGTGCTTCCATTGAAGAGTGTTTGGCTTCTAATGTGTGATTCTAGTAAAGTCTTGTCTCACGACATGTCGTAATTCTCGTAAAATACTGTATAGTTCTCATAAGACGCTTGTTTAAGGAAGATAGATGCGCTGAGTTTCATGCAAAACCTCCACGGTGTTGGCACTATAGTGTCTGTTGCATCTACTGCTATTACAGTGACTGTCTTAGAAGAAGAAGGGAATGTATATTCTTCCCAAGGCAAAGTCCTTATTTATGGCAGCGGCCACACATAATTGATTTCTGGGAGAGAAGTGTACATCAGGAATTCACCATCGAGTTGTATATCCAGAATTTCTGAATCACCTGGGCAAGGTTTAATAAACTGTGTGATGCTATTGAACCTCTTGTGGCACCACACTTGTCATGCCCTTGGGAAGCAGTTCTTACACAAAAGTGAGTGGCCATTGCCTCATACAAACTAGCAATCTGTTCTGAATTTAGGGTAATAGGTGAGACATTAAGTGTGAGCAAAACCACCGTGCACAGATGTGTGAAAGTGTGCAAAATGTATGAGTAGATGAGTAGTATGAGTCCACTCCCAACCACACTCTATAAGCAAAACTAAGCAGACTTTATGTAAACTATCAACCTCACAAGTTCACAAAAATCAGACTTTTATTATATATGTTTCAGGATTTATCAAAATTAACTGACTTTCCCCTGTGTTTGTACATGGACCAGAGTGGATTTCTTAATTAAGTTTTATCTTTAACCTTTTTGGATGTTAACTTATTTGCTCAAGCAAATTTTTGTATACAGTGATGTGGCAATTATAATATTCTAAAGTGATGTGGAGATGTATATGTTATTGAGAAACATAAAAATTGCTTATGTGCTTATTCAGTTGAAGTGGTTGTATTTAGTATTGTTATTCACTATACAACTATTAACAGCAGACCACACCCACAGCTGCCAAAACCAACAACCAATGAATGCTGTGTCTCCACAAACCATATCGCTCAATTAGATTAAGTCATTAATTAATTCATTGTTCACACATGTCACGGTATCATTTTTTTTTCCAGCTCAGTCGGTCAAAGTAGCTGTTATTACCTTGATGTGCTGCATCATTTGTATGTATTGTATTTGTATGGTTTGTATTATGGCTGTGTTAGCAGAGCAGACAAAAACAACCACAGTAAAACCACAAATCAGTCCCATTTGTGTACGATTTGAGTTGTCTGTAAGTATGCAAAGTCAGAACTTAGAATGTTTAGTCTGAACTGTGGATCAACACAGTGCAGGAAACTTAATAAACTAGTGATTTTATGCCATCATAACCTTCACAATGAAACTCGCCGCTGAGGACGAAGGCCTGCAATTTCAGAATCCAGTTTCATTTTTTTAACATAGAGCTGCGTCCACTGGTGAAACAGACAAAGCTTCTGCTTTTAAATTATTTTGTCACTTGATTTGACTCAAAGTTGTTTCTTACTTGTTTGTGTATTTGCAGTGCCATTGGAAACTGGCAGAGTGACTCACTACTCCCTCTAGTGGTCACAGTGACATGGCAGCCCATGACTGGATAAATTGAGTTCATATTCCAGCAATACATCAACATCTTTGACATAACATTAGGACTCTTTATTCTAAATCAGTCCATCAATCAAATTTTATTTATACAGCACCAAATCATAACAAAAGTTATCTCATGACACTTTACATAAAGAGCTGGTCGAAGCCAGATTCACAAGCCAATGACACTCAGTGACTAAACACTGTAATGATACTGCTAGATAATATCAAAAAACCTAACCTCTAAGCCTAGGAAAAACCCTAAGTTACCTTCATATTCAGTTCCAGATTTATATTTGATGTATTTTGAGTGTAATGTGATCCAGATTTATTTAGGTGTCATTTTTTGACCAGTTGATTGATCTGGTTTTTCCTGCTGATCGTGTTTAGATCAGAATTTAAAATCCGTTGACCTCCTCAACAACTGTCTTCTCTCCACCCTGTCCAGGAGTTTGCAGACTCTTTGGGAATCCCATTCTTGGAAACCAGTGCTAAGAACGCCACCAACGTGGAGCAGGCCTTCATGACCATGGCTGCAGAAATTAAGAAGAGAATGGGCCCCGGGGCCACAGCTGGCGGAGGCGAGAAGCCCAACGTGAAGCTGACCCCTGGCACCACTGTCAAGCCTTCATCAGGAGGATGCTGCTGAGAGAAACAACTTTGTCACCCCCACCCTCCTTTTAACTCCACTGTGTCCCTACAGAGCCCACAGAAAGGACAGGAAGACATGAGTCACAACATGTGTATGTGAAAACAAGATGAAGTTGCCTGTAATTTGTACTGTACATAATGTAGCCGCACTACCAAAAACAAAGCATCCTTCTTGTCATACTAGCCTGCTACTGATGACAAATTCTACAAAGAGGTGATTGTCCAATCTGGCCCTGATTACCAGTCCCCCCCTCATTAACCCTCATACCTCTGCTCTTTTATTTGACCCTCTGAGTGCAGGTTCATGAGAGTGTTGTGTGAATGTGTCTGTCTCTGCATTCCTACTGCGAGGTTGGTGAGAAATCACTTTAATTTGGGTTTTTGTATTTTTTTTCTCTTTTTAAGGATTATTTTTTGTTTTTAGTTTTTTTTTATTGGCATGTGTCATTGTATCCCATTTAAATTTTTTTGTTTTCTCATCAGCCTCTGCGCTGCAGTATCTCACTGTCCAGCATCACAAGTCTAGTGCAACAGTATATGTACATAAACATTATGTATATATATATATGTAAAATCTTTGCCAGTTCTTTAGTGCTTAATATGGTATTGGGAAAGTCTTGATACTTGATCTCTGCATCAAATTTGTGGCTGAAGATAATTGTACGTTTGTTGCTCAACATGTAACTTTTAAATTGAAAATAAATATTGTACCACCAGACTGTATGAAATGAGATGACCTGTTAGTAATTCTTGGAAAAATGTGTGGAAAACATATTTTATTTATGTACATTCATTAGGCAACTCTTCTGCCAGTTACATAGGGTGTGTTTGCAAAGTGATGTGTGATCTCAGTACAGAAATGCATAAAATACAATGTTATATTGTTTTAATAATAAAGGCAACTGAATTCAGTTTAAAAGGAACTGTGGAACTAGTGTTTGCTATATACAGTGATTGTTAGGACAGTACTTTTTTTTTTTTTTTTCCTGAAATTCTTTGTATGAATTTTGGGAGACATTTGTTTTTTAGCATCTCCTGCCTTTTCTATATCAAGGATAATTTTACAAAAATGGTTATTTGTTGATGAACATATAGATCTGGGGGATGTGGTCAAGATTCTTAAGCATTTTTATTTTGGTTTGTAATTGTCATGATAAATGTTGAATAACTCCTTTGCAGTCTAAAGTCATGAAGACCCAGTGTTACCTTTGTGGCACTTCCAAAATATTTATATATTTTTTATATATACTTCTCTTAAGTGATTAGTCACCATCTATTATCATACTATTCTCTGTATTTTGTGTTTTTTCAGTGAAGATCAGGTATTTTCCTGTATTTAATTTACTGATCATGTAGATGTCCATAAAAGCTCAAATTAGGGTTATATCAGAAACAGAGAATACTCAAGAAAAAATAACTTTTTCAGTCACATCTATTATTAACTGAATATAAACCAAGTGTGTCCATCCACTGTCACTGATCCAACTCCATGGGTTTTACCGGTGAATCAATGTTGTAGAAGATGACGGTGTTTCCATGTTCACTATAGAGCTGAACGTCCAAAAGGGTCATTTCTGATGACCATGAAAAGATGACAAACTGCGTTTTACAAAAAATATTTACATAATAATAGGATTAGTGGATCAACAGGTATTCAACATTACAGATCAGAAGATGATTTTGGTCGATGGTGGATGTTTGGGCCTTTATGGGTTAAAGACTGATTTTTGGTCAAAACTGAAGAAACAAAATGTTGTAATCATACCCCAAAAGATAGAAACAATGTAAAGAAAAAACCCATGAGACATCAGCGAAGAATGTGTCTGGAATCTGCAGTGTTATCAATGTCAACTGTGCAAAATAGAAGTTTATGATGTTCAGGATAAATTATAACTGTAAGCAGTTACGAAAAAGGCCTTGCACTTCCATGCAACTTGTGGGGTTGAGTAGTTGCGGAAACAGGGTCTGAATTTTTCCATGTTACCCTAAGACTCATATCAATTAACAAAATACTTCAGTAGACTCATACTAAAGGGCAGGTGGGTATTACCATTCATTTTATAATATAAACTTCAGAACTTTTGAGTCTACTGCATCACAGATAAAAAAAAAAAGCAGAATTTGTTGTAAAGAATAATATTATCTAACTCCAAATCAGCGTACATCCTGTCAGCAGTGACCTTGCAAAGTTCAGGATGATTCAAAACAGGAAACAAGTCACCTAAAAACCACCCAATCAAATTCAGATTTTTATAAATTTTAATGTTACATCTCAAAAAACATGTTACAATGTGCAGTACCTGTATAAAGAGACATGGCAAACTGCTTCTGAATGTCACACTGATAAAATACATTTTTCTGGATATTTCCACAGGAACTGTCCCATCCATTACAGTCACATATGCCATGACACATGTCATAACATGCATGACGCTGACATGTATAAAAATGTAGCAAGTTTTATTTTTATTTTATTTTTTATAAAACATAAGGCCTTTTTCAACAGCATGTGAGAGAGATCAAGTATTAAAGGAGTGATATTTTTCTTTTTTTTTTTTTTTTTTTTACAAATGGAATTATGCATTTTAAAACACTTCCCTGCTTGGGTCTGAATTCTTCATTAATTAAACTCCACAGGCCCATTTTCAACCCTATTTCTGAGTAATGACACCAGAAAGGTCGTTTTGAGCGCTGGCCCTTTAAATGCACAAGCCACTTCACGCCCCACCCCCTCCAGGTTGTTGGCTGTGCTGCTCTGTTCTGTTCAGCCAGCAGCTCAACATTTTAGGCAATCGGCTTAAAGTTTGGACATATTTTCAGTATGGCCTACAACCGCTGCTGCTGACAAACAATTATGGTGTATTCGGAGGAATGTTCATCGGAAGTCTTGACCTTACATGTGCAAATGTCATGACATAACTAGTTATAAAACATAACAAATTCAGCAAGAATTAAAACGGGTTGTAGAAGTCCACTAGATTTTTGCCAAAATGAATATAAAGATAGCTTTGCAGCACCTGGAGGGTTCAAATTCAAACTTTTGAACTATTAGGATCCAAACACACAAATAAATGAACCAAAGACTAATAAAAACGGGTTTAGCAAAATATGACCCCTTTAAATAAGGTTCTGCAGAGTGTTTATGTAGAGGAGTCTTTGATCCCCCAGTGGCCCCCGTCCTCATCCATCTGCAGGACTGGACTAGACTGACTAGGACGAGTCAGGCTGTCCATTGCAGATAAGATGGAGGAGAAAAAGTGTTCCGTGTGGCCCTCCAACGCTCTGGACTGCCTCTCAATCAAGAGCAAGGTGTCTCTTAAAACTGCACAGAAAACACAAAAACAGAGTTAGAAAAAACTACAGGAACAACAATGTTGGGTTTTGAGCAATGTTGTATAGTAACAAAGTACTTCACTACTGTACTCAAACATGTTTTGGGAGTAATTTTTATTCTGTTTACTTTTACTTCACTACATTTCCTAACTCAATTGCATACTTCACTCTGATACATTTTTAATACACAGTATTATTACTCATTATACAAAATAAATTAAAGGAAATTTGATGTTTTCACTACTCAGATTACTGGTGACTGCAACATAGCCAGGAAGCTGATTTGTCATTGGGCCTAATGGACTCTATGCACAGCCCCACTACTTCCTGAACTTCAGGTGGCGCCTTTGTTTCCTGTCTTTCATTACTGGACTCACTGATTAATCCAGGTGTGTCTGCTACTTCTAGTTGTGACTACTGATTAATTAGGCACACCTGGATTAATCAGTGTGTCCAATAATGAAAGAGAGGAAATAAAGGAGCCACCTGAACTTCAGGAAGTAGTGGGGCTGTGCATAGAGCCCATTGCATAATGCGCAAGTGCAACCGACAGGCCACACTCAACATGCTGACAATCTGTTGATGTGAGCAGTAGTGTAATATTTAAAATTCTGACTGCCTTTGGTTGTTTTTAACATTTACTTGTGCTTTTACTTTCATTACATGTGTACATTTAATTGTAGATTACTTGATATACTCAAATATCAGTAATAAAGTAAATACTAGATACTTAAAGACTTTAACTTGGTAGCAATTCAGTTGGTGACTTGAACTTCTACCAAAGTAATTTTTTGGTAGGGTACCTGTACCCTCAAGTGTGACTTTAGACTACTTTATACAACACTGGTTTTGACAGTTTTAAAGATTGAGACTCACTTGGAGAGGTGGTGTTGAGGCAGCTGAGGAGAAGCTGCCCGGTGTGAACCACGCTGGAGGTAAGGGGATGGCAGCTGCTCACTTCTCTCTGAAAACTCTGACATCACATTATACGGTCAACACACCTTTTGGAAATAGTTTTATGCCATTTAAAACTATTGTAGGTTTTTTTCAGAATTGACTCACTATGTTTATAAACTGATAGGAAAAAAAAACATGGTGACAGAGGAAAGTTCAAGTAAAACCATTTAATATGTGATGAAAAGGTGTAAAGTAAAAAGATTTTGTCACCCCTGTGAAAAACAAGTCCAGTCCATGGAGACCCCAACTCTCACTAACATCAGAACCCAGCACACTTTGATTAAAGTTATGTTCCTACAAATACTCAACTGCATTGAGATCATAGACCAGTTTTGGTAGGTCCTAACCACTGCAGACCTGGAACACCCAAGAAAACCTACAGTTGTTGACATCCTCTGACCCAGCTGTCAACTGTAACACTTGTCCCTGGTCCAGTCAGTCCTTATGCTGCCCAGTTTGGTGCTTCTGGCACATTCACTTCAAGGACTAAAAGTTCATTTCTAATATATCCCACCACTGACAAATGACATTGTGATAAAACAATTAACATTATTACCACTTTACCTGTCAGTAGCCATAATGTTAGGGCTGAAAGGTACATGGGGCCCAGATCACCCTGTCCCCCAACAGTATCTCTGTGCTCTTGTAATCAGACCAAGGAAAAACCTGAATTAATAGTACATGTTAATAGGGCTTGTGTCCTGAATGCAGAAATATTGTATAGTAGAGTGAAACGGCCAAAATATTAGGGCTGAAACCACTAGCTGACTCGTTTGCAAACACTAAGTAATTTATTTGACGACAGGTTGTTAGTGATGTAATGCAATTTAATGAAAACGAGAAGCACTCGGAGAGCGCAGACCTCCGCCAAGGCTGATCAGTGGCCCCTCCTATGGGCCCCCCCCACGCCAAGGAGGTTCTGTTTTTGCCAGGGTTTGTTTGTCTGTCTGTCTGTTTGTCTGTCTGTTAGTGTGCAACATAACTCAAAAAGTTATGGACAGATTTTGCTGAAATTTTCAGGGTTTGTTGGAAATGCCCCCCCCCCCCCCCCCGTGGGCCCCCCCACCCCCGATCACCACCAAAATTTAATAATTTCTTCCTTATCCCATTTCCAACAAACCCTGAAAATTTCATCCAAATCTGTCCATAACTTTTTGAGTTATGTTGCACACTAACGGACAGACAAACAAACAAACAAACCCTGGCAAAAACATAACCTCCTTGGCGGAGGTAAATATTTATTTTATTGCTGATTTCAACTCTTGAGTATTCAGTTATTTAACAAACTTTGTTAGGCACTGGAATTGTTACGGATAAAATGCACTTTGTTTTGGGGAGAAAAGTGTTTTACTGCTGTTTGTGATATTTGTTGAATATTGAAGTGAATATTTGTTTAACAAACTTTGTTATGCATTCTAATTGTTGTACACCAAATTTTCTTGTTAAAGGAAAGGCAATGTATTTTATTGTTAATAATAATAATAATAATAATAATAATAATAATAACTAGAAAAGCACTCGGAGAGCGCAGACCTCCGCCAAGGCAGATCAGTTGCTCCCCCTCCCTGATCACCACCAAAATTTAATCATTTGTTCCTTGTGCCAGTATCAACATTTCCTGAAATGTTCATCCAAATCTGTCCATAACTTTTTGAGTTATCTTGCACACAGACAGACAAACAGACAAACAAACCAACGCCAGCAAAAACATAACCTCCTTGGCGGAGGTAATAATGGATTCAATTTCTATAGCGCTTTTCAAGGTACCCAAAGTGCTTTACATTATTGATCCATTATTCACTCGCTCTCACATTCACACTCTGGTGGTAAACTACCTTTGTAGCCACAGCTGCCCTGGGGCAGACTGACAGAAGCATGGTTGCCAATTTGCGCCAAATGGCCCCTCCAACCACCACTGAACATTACAATAAATATAAATGTGAGCCATTGTTTTTTTTTTCTGCAGTTCATAATCAGAATAGCTGACAAGTCATTACAGTAGTCGATGACTTGCCAACTATTGAAATAGTCACCAGTTGCAACCCTACAAAACTATCAAATCATTTTTTCCAATCTTATGGATAATTTCAATTTTAATAAATGGTTTTCTGGCTTCTCAGCTGAGTACAAAACTTGATTCATATATACTGTTTCTTTGGTAAAATGTGCCATATACAACTGGAGAAACACATTCACACATAATATATTACAAGAAACAAAACTAATGCATTTTGAATTTTTGTTAAGTAAGAAAGGAAAGAATTGCACAAAAAAGTGAGCATTTCTTTTCATAAAGCAAATCCTTGATTAATAAAATTAATTTAACATATTAAACGGCTCAAATCTGGTACTAATGCATGGAGGAGGTTCATAGAGCCAGAGGAGGGAGGTGCACAGCGACTCCAGTTCATTCCTCACCTGATACTGAGCCAGTGATGACTTCACACTATCTATGTCCACAGTGGGAGGGGCCAGCATGTCCATCTTCTTTGACACTATGTGGAGCCAATGGATGAGCTGCTCCAGATGTGAACAAAAGATCTGAAACATGTACAATGTACATACAATATCTTATGTTAGAGCCGTGTTTTTCAACCTTGGGGTCAGGACCCCATGTGGGGTTGCCTGGAATTCAAATGGGGTTGCCTGAAATTTCTAGTAATTGATAAAAAAAAAAATTACTAATAAAAAATATATGGTGAGTTGAGAGACAATCACAATACATAAAAGATATGACAAACTCTGAAGCTGAAACTGCAGCACTGTGGTACTGTTTGTCTTTCAAATGTTCATTGTGGTCAGTTTAAGATGCTGCAGCTTTTTCATAATTCATAGTTTGAGTTATTGTTTGTTCAGTATTAATTGTCAGCCTTGTAAATCCAAGCTGGACTGACTGTACATATCCTGACCAAGGAAAATAAAATTCTCACTTTGTGCAGTAATCTACACCTGGCTTTTCTGCCTCCGTCCATAATAATATACATTAAATAGCCTAAATGTCATCTAAAATTAATGTTTATTTGCAACATAGTATAGCAAACTATTACATGATCCAAAACAAATTAATTTTAGCAAAAAAATGTCTCTATTTTTAATGTTTGGGGTCGCCAGAAATTTGAGATGTAAAAATGGGGTCACAAGCCAAAAAAGGTTGGGAACCACTGCGTTAGTGACTGAAATACAACAGCCCCACCTGGATGTGTTGCATTAGTGAATCGCTGTGGTCCCGGTCCTCCTGGTCATCCTGATCCTCCGGGTCCCCTGAGCACCTCTGGGGGCCACACAGCTGCTCCATCAGAGCCTCCACCTCCTGAAGACTGGCCTCACTCAGTCCTTCTCTGAGAGGCTTTGTACAGGTTTCAGCTGTAGACGGTTATGAGATGAACCTTCTGAACCACACCTGAGCAGGTGACACTCACACCAAAGCACATTAAATGTTTAGGAAATCCTTTAGTATTTTTGTAATTTCAATAAAGAAAATCTACCTTCACTAATGAGCTGAAGAGCCGGAGCAGGTTCCTCTTTACCTTCATCTGTGTCCTGATGACAGAGGTACAAAATAACTAAGTACAAATACTTTTTCCCTTCAGTGGATGTTTCAGGTATGTGTGATTTGCCTGAAGATTTATTTTTCTGTCTTTCCTTTTTCCCCCCTAAATTTTAACTCAAATATCTGTACTTTTTTCCATCACTGTACTCCCTCAACAAAGATGATCCCTTGATGTAGTCGAATATGATGAGTCAAAAGCTACATAAAAGATGGAACAAAATGAAAGAAAAGAAGTAAATATAATCAAATGAGAAGTACAAAAAAATGTAACGAGAAAAACCTATGGCAAGATGGTACATAACTAGGGTTTCTCTGTACTGTGTTATAGTTTTAAACTCCTCTGTCTCATTTTGACAGGTCTGTGGGTGTTGTCTTGCTTTCTCCAGCATTACTGATTAGAGTTGTCAACTGCAATGCTAAATGGTTGTGTAACTCTGTAATTTCAATTATCCTCAGTTGGATGTTTCTGAATGTACTTTTTGGGAGAATTTAACCATGTTTAACTTTAAAACCTTGTGTTTTTTGCCAAAGGGCTGGGTGTGTGAAAATGACTGAAAAGATAGTACAAGAGAAAACAGTAAAATCAAGTGAAAAAGCAAGCAATGCTTACTAACACCCCCGCCCGGTTGCACAACCCTTTGCCCCTCCTGCTCACTGATACCCCGCCTACCTAGGGATCAATTTTGAGTCTTAACATTCCATCTTTTTTAAAAACTTTTCCAAAATTTGAAAAAAAAAAAAAAAAAAAAAAAGCCAACAGGGAAATTCATCAAGTGTGCGCTGCACCTCTCCTAGTGCTAAAGAACATATTTGTGAAATTTGAAAAGAATCAGGTGGATAGCCTTCGAGAAAACGGTTGAACAAAACATCTCGGACGGTATGGAGATGATACTCCCGCCCTTTTTATATCCCCACCCTCTGGGGCTGGCACAGGTATAAAAAAACGGAAAAAAGAAAAACACCTAGTTAAAGATAATTAAATATTTATTTGTACACTGGACTCAAATTATTTTCAGTCTTTGCACACAGCCACTTGAAATGTCCTCTAAAAACCTACTTTTAAATGTTTGGTGCATTTCATAGCCTGGACTTGAGCCCATGTACTGCAGCAAACAATGTTAAAGAGTAGTTATACAGTTAGATCCATAAGTAAATGAACAGTGACATACATTTTGTAATGTTGTCTCTGCATACCTCTACTTTACTCCACACTTCAATTACGTATTGATTGTTTCATTTGTGATGGTGTACAGAAAGAGCATTTGAAAATCTGTGTCACTGTCCAAATATTAATGGATTTTGCTGTAAACGTATGTTCCAGTGTATCTGCTGGAATATACAAAGTGTATACTTTTGCCACCTCTGTCTGATGATCACTGTCTTCAGCCTCCTGTTTGTCTGCAGGGCTGATGGGAGATTGGACGGAGACAGTTCCTGGTTCTAGAGACTCCCAGCTGGTACCGACTCGCCAGTTCAGCTGAGCAGTCATCTCTTTCACCTGCACAGACAGAAGTTTATCCCAAAGCATTTGTAGCATGCATCTGTAAATTATTTTATATGATCTTTTATTGTGAATGGTTTGGCTCTTATTGTGCAGATTGTAAATCCTTCAGACCTTGTGATTTCAGGCTATATGAATAAAATTTCACTCTGATGGACAGATCGTATGTTGGAATCATTTATTTAACAAGTAGAATTAAACATGCAAGAGGCAAGATTGGGGAAAAGCAAAAAAGTTTGAGTCACTGAGCCTGATTATATGCCCAGTAATCAGATAATTGTAATAATCAGATCTGATGTGTTTACATGCACTGAGGAACTGCAATAATTGAAAACGCTGGTGTAGATGTTCCAGTCCATTATTGGATTGCTTTCGGCGTATGTAGGTACATAGTGATGGTAGACTCACACTTCCTGTTATTGTCTTCCGCTCACATTTGACTGCTTAACTTCTGTTTTCTACGATTTTAATTGTGTTTACACATTGCAGATGTAAAAGAATGAAATAAATCAGATTAACCTGTATACATGCAAGAAGATATCAGAGTATTGGGGAGAAATCCAGGTGTGTTAATCTGATTTCTCATAATCAGATTACCGCTGTTATCTAATAAATCATATCAAATTATACTGTTTACATGATCAATAATAATCTGATAACTGCAGAAATCAGATAATGATTGGAGTATTAGCATGCATGTAAATGGGCTCAGTGACTGATAGACTGATAGTCAGTGAGAGTTTCAAGTACCTGTCTGGACAAGAGCTGCATCTCCTTCAGCTGCTCCGGGAGGGCTCTGAACTCTTCATCCACCTCCGCACCCACACACCTTGTCCGGGGCAGAAAAGCACTGCTGCAAACTAAAGCAGAGGAGGAGGATGAAGATGGTGCATGGTGTTCGTGATGATGACCACCCACCATTAAATAAGCAGAATTACCCTTGTTACCTCCATCCTTACCAGAGTCACAACTGTCCAGCGATATCCCTGGCTCTGTTAGGGACAGTGGAGTACCAGAGGATCGGCCCCCCATGATGTATGCCGACTTTTGGTCTATACAAAAACCACTCCTTTCTCTTGTCTGCCCTGTACCACTAAGGGGAAAGTTCAGCTCTGACAAGCTGGTGGAGCTACAAAGCTGATCCAGTTCGATCCCTGAGTCCTGCAGGTTTCGGTCTGATTGGAGGGAAATGTTTCCTGGTGGCTTGGTGCTGGTCCCTGGTCTTAAAGGGTAGGTGTAGTCCAGCAGGGCCTGGTATTCCCTGTTTGGGTCCCAGCTTCTAGAGTGGTGCTGTGATGATGGAGGTAAATCTTTAGGGATGGCACAGGTCCAGTAATTTGCCTGGTAGGGTGACAAAGTATTTCCTTTCGAATTGGTTCCTCCTCCACCTCTGACCTTGTTCCCACCCAGCCTGAGGTCAGCCTGGCCTGGTCTGCAGTAACCTGAGCGGGGGCTGTATGTTGGATGTAGGACGGTGGATGTCAGCTGAGGCCTGAGAGGAGGGTTTAGTCTCTGAACTTCCAGAATCGAGCAAGAGAGGCTCTGCTGATGGGATCTGGTGCCAAGAAGAGGTGATCCGAAGCTGGAGTTACGCCACAGTGAGACTGGGTCCTCTTTAAATGGAGGAGGAGGTGAGATACCACTGAGGGGATGGGAGATGCCCTCTGAGGTCAGCACCTCTCTGAGGCTTGTCATGTTGACTGGCTGCTGGGCCTCAGCTCTGATAACACTTGGCTGGGTGTCCTACATTTAAAATACCACAAAATTAAGTGTAAAACTGTGACCAAACAGATGAGACACCAGGATTAACTAAGCCAGGTCTTAGGTCTGGTGCAGGTTAAATCATTGTGGTTACTTATACACCATTTTAAAATTCAGGCAGGTTAACGGGAAAATCATGCTTTATCATGTTTTGTGGAACAGCCAAGTGAACCTGCTTTAGTACCTTTACTTTAGCAATTTCCTTTTTGCAGCAGCAGCAGCAGCATAAAAATGAACTTCACAGTTAAAATAAATCATACTAATGATAATATATAAAAGCTGTTTGTGCGGGCTGCAAAAACTAATGCTGGACAGATTTACTCCCCTAATAAGCTCAAAATTATGAAGATGATTGAAAAAAGGGAAATAGAAACAAATTATTAGAATTATATTATTGGAATTAATTCAATCCTGATGAGAATGAACCTCCTAAGACCCAGGAAATGTCCACAAAGTACAAGCTTATTTTGTTTTTTATTAAATAAGTGCCTTTATTAGAAACATCATGATGCAACAGTTTTTTCAGATGCAGTTTTTAAATTTTTTATGGAATGTCCTTTGTGGTGGACAGTTTTCTTTTCTTTTTTTTTTGTATAAAGTTGTGAAACTCTTGTCCACAAACGTGGACAAAAAAGCCACAGCTGGGTCTTAGGAGGTTAATTCATTCTGAAGAAAAACATACATTACCCACTTCTTATTGATTAGTTCCCCTCACCTGCTCAGGTCGCGTTGGTGGATGTGTCTTCTTTAAAATGGACGTGTGTTGTATGAGTGAGCACAGAGGCTTTCTTGGTACATAGTGTCGATCCGTCATATACCTGGATGTGGGAGCCACAGTAACACTTCTATGAGGTCCTCCCCCATCTCCTGCTTGGTCTGTCTCACCGTCTTTTATAGACGGACCTGACACTCTTCCTTTATGTTTAAGCTCTGAGTGATGCATCGTCCATCGCAGGTCACATCCTTTAGCTTCCATTGGACAGTGTCAGCTAAAGGAAGAGATGAGTTTAGTCAATTGTCCAGGGAATTAGATGCATTTCTGTACATTTGGGTACTGACCGAACTACGGCCTGTTTCACTAAAGCAGCATTCAGAAAACCACAATCAAGTCTAGTCCAAACTGTGTAAACCACATTTCACATGTTTCCTCTAGTCTCAGCCAGGGTAAGAGAGTTTCACAAAGTCAAGCCAAGTGTAAATAATTCTGATAAATGCATGTTTATGGCTTTCCACAACAGAGCAAGTACAGATTTACAGATGCTGACCGAAAGTGGGGGCAAGAGCTTATTTCACAGCCAGAAAGCAGCTAAAAATGGAGCTGGAGGTATAGGTTATTTTTGTAATCGATTTGTATTGACAATTATTTGAATAGGTGAAAAAAAAAAAAAGAGTAAAAATGGGAAAAAGACAGGTCTGAAAATGACAAACAACTTGTCCTTTATTACATTTACATCATTCATGATTTCATCAATTTTTAACAAAGATTTTAAAAATGTGGGTCAAAGGATATAATATTTTATAGTGAAACATTTCCATCAAAAATACTTCCTTGATTTGTCCATATATGATTTCTTGTATAACACTTAATGGCTAACTCAAATGAGAGCAGTAAACCAACTGGTTCATTATTTGATTAGATGAAAAAAATCATAAAAATGTGAAACAGACATGTCTGAAAATGACAAACAACTTGTCCTTTATTCCAGAACCAGCTGAAACAGCAACCACAAAAAGTATAAAAGTAAAAGTATTTGTAAACAAGTGGTGCCAGGCACAACAAACCCCGCCCCTCGCACGTATAGTAGCTTATTTTGGCATCGATCCAGCTGATGTCATCATATGTCCATGTGTGTGCAGATGTCAGCATATCAATTACCTCTATATATGTGGCAAGTTTGAAGTAAATTGAAACAAAATTGATGTTTTTATAGACATTTTTAATGTTGCCCATTGCCCATAAATGAGAGAAAAAAATATTTTAAAAAATTCATAAAAAATGTGAACTTTGACCTACTTTTCCCAAAATGTAATCAGATCTATTCTGGGTCGCAAGCAATCTATAAAGCCAGTTTGGTATGAATTCAACCAATGGTTTTGCTGCTAGAGTGTTAACAAACAAAGCACCAAACTGAACCAAAAACAATACCCCTTGCCTCCCCTTCGGGGGGCGGGGTAATGATATCCTCAAACAGTATGTGCACTGTAGTCTTCATCACATTTGGATCCAACTTATACAAATTTGTTGTTTATGTTGTAAATATCATTAAATATTAACGACTGTACTTCTTCTTACTTCCAATGTGTGTCAGACGAAGAGGACGTGAGATTGTTTAGGTAACCACAGCAACAAGCAGTGACACCGAACACAGGTGAGCCACACAAACCCCGGATGCAGCCTCCAGCGCCGGCCATGGAGGCTCCATTAAACCCCGGTGTTCTCTTACATCCTGTTCTGTAGTTCACGTGCCAACCCACTCCACTCATTAGTTCATTCTACAAGTTAATATAGCAAGTGTTTAGACGCTTTAAAACAATACATTGAAAACTAACATCACTACAAGGCTTGAGGTTAGAACAACAGCGACACTGTCCAACACCGTAAAACAGATGTTCATCACACATTTAACTCGTTAATACAACTATGAGTTGCTATTACTGTGCTACTCATGTATTGGAATATAGTATGTATAGTGGCCAC
The DNA here is from genome assembly GCF_902148855.1 of Sphaeramia orbicularis. Classification (NCBI taxonomy): domain Eukaryota; kingdom Metazoa; phylum Chordata; class Actinopteri; order Kurtiformes; family Apogonidae; genus Sphaeramia; species Sphaeramia orbicularis. Next base: position 48,073,459 of record NC_043971.1, on the reverse strand, counting down.
AATATTTAACCCCGTTCATGTTATTTGTCAATAGGCCTGTTAACACAGCAAGGTTTCCAACGTCGCTCCCTAAGTATCAGAGACTTTTCCACCACCCACCACAAAAATGTATTCCTTACGTCCGATCAACCAATGATCAAATCGTGTTTAACACGACCAGGGTTGAGTTACAGCACACAAATAACAGGAACTTACCACTTACAGCTCCGTAGATCAGTTTAAAGTGTCCATTTGTTACAGGCTTCTTGTCTTTATTACAGGACCGCCTTCCTCTGTCTGTGCTGCCTTCACGGTCTCCTCTGCAACGACGGGTTTCTCCGGTTTGAGGGCTAAGGTGTCGTTTATGGCGAAGACTCGGCCAGATGTGTTTGGCACGATAGAAATAAATTTAAAAAAAAACTAAAAAAACGAAGGACGCAGACACGCAGGTATTTATCTGAAATAACTACTACAGCAAATGTCTTTTTGTCTTTCTTTTGAAGAGACATGACAGTATTTTTTGCGTGAAAGTTTGTAGAGCTTGCAAATGAGAAAGGAGTGGCATCAAGATTTTTTATTTCTCAGTAAAAACCTGGGTGTTCATAACGTGTTACTATATTAAACGAACGAAAGAAAAGGCTGTATCACAGGGGAGAGAAGATCACGAGTTAAGATTTCCGATGGCGTGAAGGAAGCATCCCAGAGACTGAAGCTTTTACTGTCATCTAGCGGACAAAGGTGGAAAAACAAACGGAGGTCCACTTCCCGTTTTTCTCCCAGTATCCAGTGCAACATCAGTCCCGACGTACTAACAACTTATTCACTGCCATAAATATATTCAGAATGACCGACATTTACGGAATACTTATTTGTATAAACACAAGTCAACCAATGACTCATTAGCCATTAAGGAGGTAATAAAATATTCAAATGTAATGTCAATGTCGCACCTTCATCCTTTTTGGCTACACATTATGTAAAAAGAACTTATTCTTGTTCATATTGTAAATTAATTTAAATGTGTTATAATTTCTCATCTGATAAAACCCATTTCACTTGAATATAGAAATGATTTATGTTCATAAGGTGGTGATTTACACAAATTGATTATTTAACATGTCTGTAAATAGAATAATTTAATAGTAAAGTAGTAAGAAGCAATGCATTAACTTTTATATTAATAACCCAGAGAACTGCAATCTGCAATCACATGATTATATATGTATCTAAAAAATGTTCTCAAAACATATACTGAATGAAAAATAGAACTGCCATTGTTTTTATTGAACATTCATAGATGGTGACAAAACATAGTGAACTTCCATGACCAGCACTTAGAACCACACCCTTATTAGAACATCACCAAAGAGCAAAACATGTTGAATATAGGTGATTCGACCAACAAAATACAGAGTATTAAGTAATTCTGACATGGTGTCAGGAATGTAGTTTTACAGTCCAGTCTTAAATGATAACGCTGTGCCTGCAACCAGTCAGGACCCACTTACAATATACTTGCTACATTACTTTGACAGAATACATCCAAGTATTTTTATGTGAAGAAAATGATCTCCTGAAAAAACAGGCTGTGCCTTATCCTCATTCTTCACTTCTGATCTAAGACGTGAACGTACTCAGCAATTATCCACTGACTGCATATCTTCAAATGTAAAACTTATGATTTTCAATATAGTACATGGCTAGAAGTCGACACAGCGGCCTTTTCTTTCCCAGTCTCCATAGCGGGTAGGCTCCGGGCCCCGGGGCCCCCCTTTTTCCTTTGTTACAGGATTCACATCGTCAGGGAACTCTGATGGACAAGTCGATGAGGAAAATGAAAGAAAATGTCAATTTATTTCTGCATGTGTTATATGAACATTAGTTACACATTGCACTAGTCTCATTCATACCCATTGGTTTTGTCCACACTGTATATTGTATATTGTGAAACTTTATCTTACTTGTTTATTCTGTCTGACTTGTTTATTTATTTCATGTTTTACTGTATGCCTCTTACCTACTCCATGTTCTATGTATGTGTAAGGGTAGAGACTGCGATCTGGTAGGATCGGCGATTCTACCAGTAGAGACTCCGATCGTAGTTTCTACTGGTAGAGACTACGATCGGAGTCTCTACTGGTAGAATCGCCGATCCTACCAGATCGCAGTCTCTACCCTGACCTATGCACCAAATCACTGAAGCAAATTCCTAGTAATGTGAACTCTGTTTACTTACTTGACAATAAACATGATTCTTAATGTATAAAGGGAGTGACACTTGATAACATTTGAAACGGACGTAACTACGTTCATAAAGTGAGCGTAATGGGTCATTTAACTGTTCATATAATATAAATGGAATTGTTCTCACTTTCAAGAACGTCTCCACTCTTCTCTTCTGTGTTGTCAAGTCGACCCTGTGGGGTTTTAGGCTTCTTCAGAGGCTCCCGGTCCTTACCGGCTCCGCTAGCTGCCCTTGAAAAGCCTGCACAAAATACACAAAATACATCAGAATAACTGGGAAACTCCACAAAATACACCAGACTGACACGGAAAACTGGGGCTTGCATTCGCTACACAAAATGGTGATGGACCTCAAGGTCAATATCCTACAACAGAAATACAAGGTTTACATATGACATTATTTAAGTAAAGACACAAACCTTTAAAAATGAAGTCCACAGAAACGCTCTTTGACACATATTTGTTCAGTGAAGCATTAAACCGCAGCAGAGACATGTCTGTCCCTGACACTCATAGAGCAGCAGTTTTTTTGTGCTACAATTTGACACTTAAATAACATGTCGTGCATACTTACGTCATCATATGGCGACAGAGCAGCAAGCTCCGTATTTCTCCCAGCAGGGGGAGACAGATATCATATTTAAAACACTATCATTGTTTTACTATGATCTGTTTCACCAGCGACGTCAGTTTAACACCAAGTACTTTTCAAAGATTTCTTTTTATGTAACTTTTACTTCTCGTTTCCCTTGCTAAATTAGGCAAAATAACAGATAAAACACTGGGCTAAATTACAGATCATTTGATGCATTCCTTGAAAAATGGCTTCAAACTTTGGTTTCTGTCAGCAAAATAGCTTAATTACACATATCTTTTATTGCATCTGTTCTGAAAATTTTCATATAACACCATACAATTTGTTTAGAAAAGTAAGTTTATTTAGAAGTGCACAAATTATTGCCATTATTATTTATTTGATTTAATTTGAAGTGTTTTGTATGGCGGTTGTGGTATAGATGTGGAGGGCACATTCGGTTATGGACCTGGCTTTATGCATAAAGCATTGTTATCCAGAAACAACAAATAGATAAGAGAAAACATTTTTTCCTAAATATATTATAATATTATTATAAGTATGCATGTATGTATGATGTAAGTCTTGCAACAAGTGTCGTCATATTTGTGGCCATTTTGTAGAACCTCTTATCAGTCTGTTTCATCCTTATCAGTAGGAGATTTTAATGAAAATTGCATGGTGCCATGCTTGTTTCTTATTCAGATGAAACTACAATAAAAGAAGTATCTTTGAAAAAATGTTTTGTAAGTTCCAGGAATTAAGATGGAAATAACTGCCCATGTTGAAATAGGAACATGAACTGTACAAATGGATATTGAAATGGAAACTCAGCTTGTTAATTATGAATCTAGACGCACATGCTTTATGCATCTGCTGAGTCTAACCTGTGCAGGGAGATGTATTTTTCTTAACTTGCTTTACCTTTATCAGCTTAGTGGCCAATTTTTTCTTCCCCTGAGAGCAAAAAAGTGCATTTGAAAGGAATTCCAGGAGGTTCTAGTGGAACTCCACTTCAGCAGATCAGTGCTGATGTTCGGTGAATGAATGATCAAATACTCCTTAGCAGTAAGAGAGCAGACCTGGAGAATGTCATATCACACACACACATTCCACAGCGCCCCCCCCCCCCCCCCCAACAAAGTCTTGACCCAAAACCATAGCCATGGAGTCATAAATGTGGGGACCAAATCTGTGTGTATACCCCTTCCTGATCTCTTAAATTTTTGCATATTTGTCAGACTTAAATCTTTTAGATCCTTAAACAAATTGCAAAATCAAACAAAAATGACGTGAGCAAATAATTGCCCCTTAAAACTAGTAACTGCTAGTGGCACTGTTAACAGCAACAACTGCAGTCAAGCATTTATGATAAATGGCACAGAGTCTGATACATTGCTGTGGGGGATTTTGTCCCACTCTTCTTCACAGAATTGTTTTAATTCAGCCACATTGGAGGGTTTTTGAGCATGAACAGCCTGTTTATGGTTAGGCCACAGCATCTCAATCAGATTTAAGTCTGGATTTTGACCAGGCCACCCCAAAACCTTCTTCTTCTTCTTCTTCTTTTTTAAAATTTTTTTTATTTTTTTATTTTTTTTTATTTAAAGCCATTCAGACGTAGACTTGCTGGTGTGTTTGGGATCACAATCCTGATGCAGAACTCAAGTAATGAACTGATGGCCAGACATTCTCCTTCAGGATTTCCTTGTGGAGAGCAAAATTCATGATTCCATCAAATTACGGTAAGTTATCCAGGTCCTGAAGCAGCAAAGCAGCCCTAGACCGCCATCTTCGGCCTTCTGTCTCTTTTTTATTGTTCAAACTTAGACACCGGCCTTTACTGAGCCAAGTGAGGCCTGTAAGTCTTTAAATGTTGTCCTGGGTTCTTTTGTTCACCTCAGATGAGTTGCTGATGTATTCTTGGGTCATTTGGGTGATCTGGTTCTCACCCTGGTTCCAAAGCCTTATAGAGACTTTAGAAGAGATGTCAGTGGCTTTGTTTCTCATCTGTTCTTGAACTTCTCTAGATCACAACATGATGTGTTGCTTTTTGGGACCTTTTATCCTGCTTCACTTAGTCAGACTAGTGCTATTTAAGTTATTTCTTGATTCAACTGGTCTGGCAGTAATCTGACCTGGTTATGGATATTGAAATTCAACTCAGTTTTCCCAAAATAATGTGGTTAATAACAGTTAATTATATATATATATATATACATATACATATATATATACACACACACACACACACACACACACACACACACACAGGCACGCACACACAAATAAACTAGCCTAATACTGTACTGGAACTGGTGGTAATAATGTTAGTACCTGACTATAATGCAGTTATGATCACTCATTTCCCATGATTGTTCTAAATGGTGGTGTGTTGTTGCACTGAACAGCTGCATTAATGGATGAATTAATAGTCGTCTCCATCCGTTTATCTGAGCAGCCTTGGAGTCCGTCGGTATAAACTCAGATACTGACACACGTTCGTTCCCTCTTTTTCCTGTAAAGTCTTCACAAAACATACGACAGGCCAAAGAAAGGTGGTATTTAACAAACCGTTAAGTGACTCATTTTTTAATCACTTTTCCATAAAATGGTTTAAATACAGATATCCCCGGTTTGTTGCAAATTGTATAAATAATCACAGATTTTTTTTTCATTCTGTAAATGATGTGATTGATTATACAAAGGTGCTGAAACAAGTGCTCTCTTTTGCATTGACGTAAAAAGTCTATGAGGCCAATGGCAGACAAATACTGACACTCATGGCAAAGATGAACACTAATAGTTTACACATAAAATATGAAAATATGCTGTGTACGAAACACTTTATAGGTAGCTTATAATACAAAGTGTCTGGCCCTAGTCCGTTCATGGTCCGCAGTTTTCACTAAAACGCCCCCAAATATTTCCACAGTCAGGCTGGGGTCTGCGGAGGCTCAAGTACGGATTCCATCCAACATCTGTGGAGATCCAGATCTGACTGTGACCCCCATTAGATGGGAGTTGTAGCGCGGAGGAGGTGACTGTCGTGAACCCAGGCCGACCGGCACCGGGCCGGTCTGGCCGACATTGGGCTCTAGTCGCAGGCAGAGACGCTGCTTATCTTGGCGGTGTTTTCCGTCCACGGCTGGAGGTTCTGCAGGGCGAACAGAGAGCTGTTTTGGAGGCACAGTGGGTCTGGGGTCACCGGCTGGTTGATGGTCTTCTGGAAGGCCTCCTGCTGCAGCTGCATCAGGATCCGGTTCGCCTGCTGCCGCTCCGCCTCGCGCTCCTCCGCCGTCTGCCTCCTGCACCAAAAACCCCGGAGAGGTTAATGTTTCCGGAGGATCCCGGTGTCTGCATCAGCGTAAGAACGGTTACTGTGACAGGGAAGTGTTTAAATCCCACTCCTGCTTTAACGGAATGGACAGAACTTTTAAGTTCATGAAATTACGAGAAATGAGAGATTGAGGAAAAAACGCACCACATCACATTTGTGTAACTTTCTCATAACTGTTGTTTTTTGTATAATAGGCCTTTTTTTCATTTGAACATTTAAACAAATATACACGTATACACACATTTAACTTGCACCACAATTCATAAAAATATTCCCGAAAAACAATGGCAACAAAAATACCATCAATAAAAACATATTATGTTTACACAATCGAACAGATTGCACATTTCTATCTGTTATGATACTCATATATAGTTCCCAAACCTAAAATAAATAAATAAATAAATAAATAAATAATCGTGGAAAACAATCGGTTTATTCAAAGTATCCTCTGCAAGAAACAACATGATAACGTCATTTCGTTGAATGAACTCACAGGACTTGTTAAAAGTAACTGAATACTGTGGTTTCGGTTAATGCTCACTTAGGCTACGTATAGGTCTATAGTCTGTTGGGAGACAATGAATTAAATAAACCTAAATAAGCATATTAAAGTACATTTTTTCAAAACAATTTTTGACATTCTACTGTTCACTGAATTTCATACTTAACTGCGAAAATGAATATTAATTACAAAATGAATGTAAATAGTTTTTGTTGGTTATACTTTACTTTAAACTGAGTGTCCACCTTCTCATTATTATTTTATTAAGAGCAAAAAACATCAACCCCAGTAACGGAATTAACACCTTTCTCGACTTCATATGAAATTAAAAGATCTACATGTTAATTTCTTGTTCCAAATCCGGATAACATATAAAATACAGATAATAAAAATACATAGCCAATAGCCTATTTCTCAACATGATGATCAAAATAGTTTGCTCTGTATCACTTTATCAGTTCAGTTACTTTCCTGCCGATGTAAAAATACAACTATAAACACAACCATCTTTTAACTTTAGAAGAAGCCTCCATGAATTTTGTGATAATGTGCCTAATACTGAAAATAGCATTTTAACAATCATGTAAAAGTCGCTTGAGTTTTGGTGGAAAGAAACCTGAAAGCCTTGGACACATTTACTTTATTTCAAATCTGACTCTTCACTTTACACGGACACCTATATTTTCATCAAAACACTTGTAGCTGTTGTTATTCATGGTGTCTCTTCCTGCGGTTCTGCAGAGGATATATTCCATATTGACTCTGTTTTTGATGTGCGCAATATTACCTGTTCCATCTTTGGTAAATCAGTGATAGATTTTCAAAAACCACTACTTGTGTTTGGTCATTGGGAGCTCAAACTGCTAATGTTCACAGTGTGATATGGAAAAAGGCAGCACAATAAATCTAATCTCTAAATTCAATGGTTAGGCCAAGGGCGGATAACCTGTGGCTCTCGGGCCCTATTTGGCCCTTGGACCCTTTTCAGGTAGCTCATACATATATCTATCTATATCTATATCTATATCTATATCTATATCTATATCTATCTATACACACACACACACACACACACACACACACACACACACACACACACACACACACACACACACACACACACACATATATATATATATATAGATATAGATTTAGATATTCCAAACACATTTTGCTAATATTGTCGCAACCATAAGCACTTGTAAAAATTTAGATTACACCGAAATGAATCAAGGAACAGCCTAGAAGTAGTAGAGACTACTATTAAGATCAGGGACGTGCACAGATAGACCTGAGGTGTCCCTGAAGACCTGCCCCTCTGGCCTCAGTGCCCTTCTGGCGATGTTTTTTTTTTTTTTTTTTTTTTAAATTATTTATTTTTTTCCCTCATTCAAAAAAGACAATGGAGTCTGCATCGACATGACATTATAATCATATTTTAATATTAAGTTAAATCTAGATGATTCCCAGTGCCTCCTGTCCTTCCCCCAGTCCTCCTCCTCTCACTGCCTCTCTCTCCTGCTCAGTGCGGTCGGAGCTCTGCTGTTGCTGATCACACATCGAATGGCCTCGACTTTTTGCAAGAGACCAACTGGCAAGAATAGCAGTGCCTTTGACTGTTTAAGTAAATCTTTGTCCCGTTCCCCACAAGTTTGGCTGGTTCGTGTAGCCAGTAGCCCAAAACTAGCGTGTGTCGGGTGATTAGCTGTCGCAAGCGGAGAGGTCACGGCCCACGGCCCGGTGATGCTGATTCAGTACATTTGATAATGTGAGGAGAGATGGAGGGGCGAACCAGCAAATCGACGAAAATCCTCTGCTACTTATTTGCGTGAAAAGTTGTGTGTACCCGGTATATTTCCAGAGTCACAAATATATAATAATCAGGCTGAACAGAGGCAATGTTGGAGTGCAAAGCTTACGGCAGCACAAACAACAAGTGCGAGTACGTGCTTTCCACTTAATCCGCTCACCGACTACTGTTTATGTACTTGTACTCATCACCTGGAATCAACAACAGGTACGTCACTTACGGCCAAGCAATGGCTGCTCCCCATAGGTTCTGCTCACGCATGTAATTCACATAATAAAAAGGTCCAGTGTGGTGCATTTATAGCAATTTTTTTTTACTGAATTTGCGCCTCTTTTGCCTTTAAGTAATACACAATGCACAATTAATGTCATAAGCTTGACCAGTACAGGTACACTTTAATCCAGAGTAAGGCATCATATACTGGGATGTTCATATTTTTGGAGCATTGCTGTCCTGTGAGAACAAGGGATACACAAAATTTGCTGATAGTGACTAATATCCGGTGTTTTTTCCACTAATGGCAGCATCTCTAAAGTAATCAAAATCTTTCAAGAAATGGCACCAAGGAGGTTGCTCCACACAGAAAATACTTAGACCTTATGCATAGTTGTGTCAGGTATGCAGTCCTAGATTGGTTCTATGATATTGGTTTGTTCAGGTTGATAGAGGTTGTTCAGTAAATTAGTGATTGTCATGGTTATGTGACTCGGTTTTGGCTTTGTAGATTTTTACACGGTTTGGTGGTTCATAATCCTCCTCTAGTCATTTTTTTTTGCTCCTGGACTCTTAAGGCTTGTGCTCATTGTACTTTACAAGTAGAATGTTTTTTGTTTTTTTTCTAGTCGTTTGGTGTGAAAAGTGTAAGGCCATTGTAGTAGCAGTACATTGTTTTGTAGAATGCTTACATATGTGCAATACTGAATAAGCAGTGACGGCAAGTTATTGCGGACCAATATTTATGAAAACGCTGCAGATCAGGATTGTCGGGAGACGGGTGCCCTTTTTCGTTGGCTGAGGACCTGTCCCTCTAAATGTCTGTGCACGCCACTGATTAAGATTGTTTAATTCCCCCCTAATAAAAAAAAACACACACACACACACACTATACACACACACATATATATATATATATATATATATATATATATATATATATATATATATATATATATATATATATATATATATATATATATATATATATGTATACGTGTGTGTGTGCGTGTGTATACATACATACATACATACACTTATTATGTATATTTCTTTTACTTATATTGATGATAATACTTGTCTAACCCCTCCCCCCGCATTCTATTGCAAAAAAACCCCTTTAACATAGAGGTCAGTTTTTTCTGCACAACACAATAATGACAAATGTTACTGTTTTCTTCAGTGTAGTTCTGTGATTTGTTTGCAGTTCTGTAAATGCAGAGAAACTTTTATTTTTTTCTCCGCGTGTGCCTTAACAACTAATCCTGCAGAATTTCTTAAACAGTCACCACTTTGAGGTAAAACATAAGAGGATACCTTTTGGCTCCAGCGTTTGTTTGTTTGTTTCTGTCCTAACATGTTTCTTTAGACAGTAAAGGTTTCCGACCCATGGCCCAGACTGTCTTCTGTCACGCAGGGCTGAACAGAGGGACAGTGCATGTCCACAGTGGCTCTCACCTCCATTTGGTTCGTCTGTTCTGGAACCAGGTTTTGACCTGAGCGTCGGTCATCTTCAGGGCTTTGGCCAACGCGGCCCTCTCCGCCGACGCCAGGTACTTCTGCCGGTGGAAACGTTTCTCCAGCTCACAGATCTGCAGCCGGGTGAAGGATGTCCGCGGCTTCTTCTTTTTGGGGGGGAGTCCTGTTCTGGTAGGGGTGACCTACACGACGCGTCACAGTGAGGGGTGAGAGAGACACTGGGCCGAATGGAACAGAACAAGACAGGACAGGACAGGACAGAAAAGAACAGGAAAGAACAGGTCAAAGCAGGATATGCAGGACAAAGAGACTGAATATATGCAGCAGAAGAGGATTTATAGAACACCTGCAGCTGCACAATGTCACGCATGCGTCATTTTATGAATCTGTATTTAGACAAAATATTGAATGTGTTGTTGTCTGTTGTCCTTTACCTACACCCCTGCACTGGAACAAACCATTTAGTCAGATTCTGCAAGGCCTATTTATCCATTACAAAACCTGGTAACACACTGTTGTATTTTTGAATTTCATGTAGGCTATATTTTGCAGTATTTGCAATTTTGATCTTCATTTTCTTCAATAATAGATAGGGCTAAATTTGAAAAAAGTGCCGTTTTTTTGATTTGTGTTTTTTACTCAAGGTAATGCTTTATTTTTATTGACAGACACTAATTATTTACAGTAGGGCAAGAACATTAGTTTGCACATAATTTGTTCAGTCTTATTTCTTTTTTTATTTATGATTATCGTTTGAGTCGTTGGAAGTGAAATGGAAATAATCACTGGACCGCCTTTTTGTTGTTCTCTGTCGAGCTTCAACTTAAATGAGAGTTGAGAGGGAATAGAGAGTCTGGTTTCGACCAGCTCTATATGTAAAGTGTCATGAAATAATTTTGTTATGATTTGGCGTTATATAATTAAAACTGGATTGATTTATAGGCCGATAATACCTTTGTATATCCTTTATCTAGACTGTAATTTCTGTTTGTCATTGAGAATAGCGAGATTATTATTTTAAATATTGCTTATTTAGATATTAGTAGAGCGAAGATATTTGCCGTTTGCACACATGACAAACCCTAATGACTTTACAAATCACGTACCAGATGTTGACTCTTCACTACTTTTTCATCTAAGTCCAACGATTATTTCCAATAGGCTATAAAACGAAATGGATGCAAAAAAAAAGAGATTTAGCGACGTCATGTAAAGAGCAGGCTGAGAGAAAAGGAAAGTGGAGCAGCAGTGAAATACTGCAACAGACACAGGTATTTATGTAACACACAGAAAAGAGTCAAACAAAGCCATTAACCCTTAAAGACCCAGAATTACTGTTGTGTCGATTTCCAAATGAAGTTTTTTTTTTTTAACGTTAAATTTCTAAAGTGATATATCTCCATTTGTTGCAATATATTTTTCTATATTAAATTCAGTGATCATGTGGAAGTTCATGAAGGATATAAAGGCTAAACTAAATGTCTCCATCCACTGTCATTGATCCAACTCCATGGGTTTTATTGGTGAATCAATGTTGTAGAAGATGACGGTGTTTCCACATTCACTACAGGGCCTCTGAACGTCCAAATGGGTCATATCTGATGACCATGAAAAGATGACAAACTGCATTCTACACCAATTATTTACATGTATTGATAGGATTAGTGGATCAACAGGTATTAAATATTTTAGATCAGTAGATAGTTTTGGTCAACGGTGGATGTTTAGGTCGTTATGGGTTAAAGAATAGGCTTTTAACATTGTGCGAACTGAGGAAATGAGAAAATACACGGGCCCACGACAACTGAAAAGATCGAAAAACCATACGTGTTTTTACACATCTTAACATGACAGCTCCCTTATAAAAAATCACACATTCTGAGAGAACATATTAAAATGAAATAGTCTTGCTTATCTTCGGCTGAAATGACATTGATACTTAGCTGATGATTAAAATGCTGAATCGTTGAAGTTTTAGTTTTTGTTTGAATTTTCTATTCTATTCTATTCTATTCTATTCTATTCTATTCTATTCTATTCTATTCTATTCTATTCATCTGTCCTACCTGTGAACCGGTCTTTGGTGTACCGTCTGTTGCTCTCCATCCACGGGAACGTCAGTGCGGTCAGGTTATTAAAGGTCCCACTTACCGATGGACCGGAGGGGTTACCGCCACTCAGGGGCCGGTGCGCGGGGACCCGGATGACCCCAGCAGAGTTCATGTTAGTCCCGTTCATATTAACACCCATATTGATGTAAGCCCCGCCAAGAGATGAGACCCCGCATGTGTTGGCGGTGCCGTTATACACCGCATTTCCGCACGTGAAACCCCCACCGTTCACCGAACCGTTCGTGCCGTTACCATAGGTTGGGTGTCCATAGTCGGGCTCGTGCATCCTTGCGCCCATCATGCAGCTCTGCTCCACGTTACTAAGAATCTGATCGATCCCGAAGCTGATCGGCTCCACGTGCGTGTGTCCCTGCAGATGCGTGCCCAGGATTCCTATGTGGTCCATGGCCTCCGCGAGGCTCAAGGAGCGCAGGTTTCCACGCGCCGCTCCTGGGCCTCTTCCGTTTAGGTCTCTCCGGCTCGAGCTCCGGATGTTATCTTGCGAGTGCGAGCTCGCTTATGTGCGTGTGTTTACTGAGCCACACCGCCCCCCACGCCAGCACCGTCTCTGTGCCTGCACGAGGACATCAATCACACTGGCAAATAGACAGCGCGAGACACAGACACAAATTTTTGTCGTGGAAACTCAATTGGCTAAAGGCTCACACTTCAGCACACAGCTGCATTTTATCACTATTTTACTCCAATGTCGAAATTTAGACATTTTTAGCTGTTAGTTATTAAAGGAAAATGAATAAAAAAATTTACCACACGGACACGTTTGCTACAAATTACTTATTTTATTCGTTCAAATAGCTGAATGTGTAATTACTATATTTAATTACATTATCTTTCTGAGGATGGAAACAGTTCCAGAACTGATTGTGCATCTTTTGCTTCTCTAACTTTTATTGGCGATCAATTTCTGGTGATGTTCTGTTTAATTTGGTAATTTCCCATTTTTTATACTAACTGTGCGCTGTAAAAATAAACTAACACGCCCTTAGTTTGATTAGAATTACAGCCGTTCTGTTTTAATAGAATCACTAAAAGCTATTGTACTGGTCCTGAAAAAGAATAGAAAGAGAGGAGTAGGCTACAGTTTTGGGGAAAACCCTCAATGAATCGTGTACCATATTACATGTTTATGCAATCTTTTTTCTTTCCTTCTTTTGGATTGTAAGTAATTGAAGGACTGGGATGAGAGTTGGCTTTCTGCTTCTTGATGTTTCTATGAATTTATTTCGTCTTAGAATTTGTAAAATTGGCTAAATTCGATGTGACTCATACATTCGTCATACAATGTATTTAAAAAAAATCCTACAAACTTTCTTGGAAAACATGTGGGATAATGACAAAAAAGATGAAATAGCATCCTCTCAATTTTACTTAATCAGCCACTAACTGCGCGTTCGAGATTTTTTTCCTATTAGAATGGAGCGCTTTTCCTCAACCTCATCCTCATCCTCGATACATCAGAATCGCCATCAATTGGAAAGTAACAGAATTTTAGGGATGTGGAATATAGTTAATCGATATATTCAGATCTGACACACTCCATTTATCCAACACAATTATACAAAATACAATACGCCACATTAATTGCTAACTGCTCTTAAAATAGCCAATATATAATATATACATTTTCGACAAATAAGCATATATATATATATATATATATATATATATATATATATATATATATATATATATATATATATATATATATATATATATATATATATATGCGCATTTGTATAGCGTACAGTTCATTAAGCTGTTTCTTTGCTTTAGGCGAAGCCACCTGATAATGCCAGGTTTGTTTGTATTTGTTTGTGTTCATGTGACATTTGGGCAGAGTTTACCAAATGCATAATGAGTTTAATGTGACAGTATCAGAAGAAATATAGTTACGTTAAATCCGACGTACGAAGCAAAGGCTGATCATTTTCAACTGTGGTTGAAAATGATGACACTGCTTCAGGTCCTGATGTGGCCTCATTTGTCATCGAGGGAACGGATCTTCATATTTGCCAGGTTGTTTTCTGGCATCTTTGCCAATGTAAAACCCCAAATCCCCGAGTTTAAGTGCAAATGTAATATGCACATACATGATAAGTCATTACAGCCTATAGCATAACATTCATTAAAATAACCTACTAATGAAACCTGGAAATGATCAATGACCGTGCAATGGGATTAAAGGAGAAGGATTCGTTTTACCATTACAAATGATTATAGCTTTGTTTAATCGTAGATCATAAATAACGAGCGGCGTTTGCATATTTCCTCTTAACAATACAGCCTGCAAATCTACAAACACACAAACATACCAACCACACAACAATTAAATGAAAAATTGAACCACACGCCTCATTGATTTTCTCTCCTTCTAAAAGCCACTGGGACTTAATTACTTAACGTAAGGCATTTAAGTATTAATATTTGATATGGTTTGAGTAGTTCTCATTGGCCAAATGACCGATATCAAATTTTAATGCAGGCAATAGTTGGTGTGTGCATTTTGCTGCACCCTTTTCTTTAAATGTGAACCAATAATGAACATTAGGGAGAATAAAAAGAAGCAGGATTAGTGAAGCCAACAGCAGTGGTGAACTAATGCAGCTATCAGTCAGATTTGTTCAGGCTGCACATGCATATCATTGGGTTGAATATATAAACCAACACATGCACTCCTATGAGTTATCTTAAAGAGCATTTGCGACCAACATAAATTGTCATTAAGGTATAGCATGAATTGTAATTCTCTCCCAAACATCCTTACAAAGGTAGAAAGTTTTGGTTTTGGTTGAGACAAACTGATTGGCAGTACAGTAGTGAGGGGATGCCCTGAATGCCCCCAATCCTTTAGGTTTTTTAACCCTTAAATACTCACAACCAGGGCCAGATTCAGACTTGGTAAGGCCCTAAGATAAAGCCCTGAGCCCCCCCATTAAATGACACCAGCTGGTCTCAGAAAGCTTTAAAATATATATGCCATCTAAATATATGAAAAATTTTATTCTATATTATCTTTACATGTTTATTAATAATATTCAATAATAAACATGTTGAATAAATTGTGTAGTAAAATCACAAAGAATATTAGAGAATCCTCTAACTTACCACATAAAACATTTTCTTTCTTATTTTCGCAAAAGCAAAATCATTGATTATGTCATCAAAAAATATGTTACCACTGCTTATATGCACATGATGCTGAATGCAGATAATTTTTCTCGAGACATAGTTGCTCTCAGTTCATTTTTTATTCTCTTTAACTGTAAAAATTATCTTTTTGCTGAACAATTTTTTGCCATTAGACACAGAAATAGGCGTAATATTGCTTCCATATTAGGGCAAACTAAATGAATCTTGTCTTGAAAGATGATTTGATACAGATCTTTGTGTTCAATTTGTTCTTTTTCAGGATAATTCTGCTTGGCATAATCATTGAAGTGCCTCAGTTCACCCTTGAGGATGACTCCTGTAAATACATGCCACTTTTACTTGGCATGTTATCTGTATGCATTATAAGCTTTCCGGTGTATGTTCGTGCCGTTATCAGCCCCCTGTCCAACCTGAATTGGTGTGTCAAATACCACACACTGAGGGTTAGGGGTATAGGGTAGGGCTGGGTGATATGGAAAAAAAATCTCATCACAATAATTTTTTTCATATCAGACGATATTGATATGTATCACGATATAAGTCAAATCACTATTTTGTCAAGCTTACATTTTCTGTTACTCATAAGTTAGTTGCGAAGACATCAGAAGGTCATTTTTTGATTTAATATGAATTATTTTTCTGTCAGAGGTTGAACATGACAGATGTGCTGAAGAACATTATACAACTGTTTCAGATAAAATATTGTGTGTGTTCCGCTTCAAGATTATTGTGGAAAGGCAATAAAATGGATAAGTGCATATAAATATAATTTATACATATGTATTAGGCCTGCAACAGTACACAAAATTTTTGGGTTGGTACATTTTCGATTTTCAAAGCCACGGTTTGGTTTTTTTCGGTTTGGTACGGGAAGAAAGAAAACCCCTCAAAATGTCTATTAATGCTTTTATGAATTTATTTTTAACATTTTTCCCCCAATTTTGAAGACAATAGAATATAGAAAAACAGGAATAATATAATTCTGCTGCTACAAATCAAATAGAAAATAAAATAAATTATTAACATTACTAAATGTATTTTAAACATTAGTATTGCACTTTTCCCTGAAAGGTAGTTTCGAACAAACAAGAAAAATCTAATCACAGTTCTGTCAGTTCACATTCTGCATAAAAATAACAAAAAAATTTCACATCAAGTGCAACATTAAGAAGAGGGTAAACTGGTATTCTGTTTAAACAAACTGAAGAGAAACTCTGACAACACAATGAACCAAATTATTTATTTTAGGACAGAGAACAAACTGTTTAGGCCACTGTGTGTATTTGTGTGTGCCTGTGTGCACGGGGGATTTATTTTTATTTTTTTTATTTTTTTGTCGGAGCTGGGGGGGTAGGGGGTGGGGCGCAGTTATATACCTGGGGGTGCGGTCCATAACTAACGTAACGAACGCTGTCGTGAAACAAAAGTGAAACTTCACATACTTTCAACTTTCTATTTATTCCTCTATTATACAGCTTGCGTGATAGACAAACAGACAGACAAACAGACAGAGCTAGTGTAAGTGTTTTAGAACTACCGTAGTTCATAGGGGCCAAACAACATCCGTCTTATTAACGTCTCTTTCCTTGTTGTTGTCTTTCACCTGAACCTGAACTGATCCAAACTGGACTGTAATGATGGTGGAGGGTCTTCAGTCTCTTCCTCCCAGGTTCACATCATATTTGTTGTTTTTTTTTAACCTTATATCAACTGCTATTTCATATTTCAGGTCAGTGTGTGCTCCTTCAATATGTCCGTGTGAAACTTGTGTGGATTTAAAGTTCCGCCTTGAACGACGTCTTACCTTTCTTTTTTTTTTTCTCATCATACTGTGCCGTTTCGGTACAGCTGTGTACCGAACCGAACAGGTGTGTACCGATATGGTTCGGTACATGTGCTGTTACAGGCCTAATATGTATATATATAATTTCCCCTGCAAACATGTAACATTATCCATACCTTTTCAGAAACTTTTGCCCATATGAGTGATCAGGAAAGCAAACGTCAAAGAGTGTGTGATTTGCTGAATGCACTCGTCACACCAAAGGAGATTTCAAAAATAGTTGGAGTGTCCATAAAGACTGTTTATAATGGAAAGAAGAGAATGACTATGAGCAAAACTATTACGAGAAAGCCTGGAAGATACTATTAAAGAAGAATGGGAGAAGTTGTCACCCGAATATTTGAGGAACACTTGCGCAAGTTTCAGGAAGCGTGTGAAGGCAGTTATTGAGAAAGAAGGAGGACACATAGAATAAAAACATTTTCTATTATGTCAATTTTCTTGTGGCAAATAAATTCTCATGACTTTCCATAAGCTAATTGGTCATACACTGTCTTTCAATCCCTGCCTCAAAATATTGTAAATTTTGCTTCCCCACCCTGTATATGCTCAGTACTTGGTTGGTTCTCCTTTTGCATGAATTACTGCATCAGTGTGGTGTGGCATGGAGGTGATCAGCCTGTGGCACTGTGCAGATGGAATGGAAGCCCAGGTTGCTTTGATAGTGTCCTTCAGGTCATCTGCATTGTGGGATCTGGTGTCTCTCATCTTCCTCTTGACAATACTCCATAGATTCTCAATGAGGTTCAGGTTAGGCAAGTTTGCTGACCAATCAAGCACAGTAATACCATGGTCACTGAACCAGCTTTTGGTACCTTTGACAGTGTGGGCAGGTGCCAAGTCCTGCTGGAAAATGAAATTAGCATCTCCATGAAGCTTGTCAGCAGAAGGAAGCATGAAGTGCTCTAAAATGTCCTGGAAGATGGGTGCGTTGACTGTGGACTTCAGAAAACACAGTGGACCAACACCAGCAGATGCCATGGCAGAACAAATCATCAAGCCTGACATTTCTGTTTAAAATATCCTCTTTTTTAATTGATCTTATGTAATATTCTAATTTTCTGAGACACTGAATTTTGGGTTTTCATTATCTGTAAGCCATAATCATCCAAATTTCAAGAAATAAAGGCTTGAAATATTTCACTCTATGTCAAATGAGTCTATATAATATATGGGTTTCACTTTCTGAAATGAGTGATGACAAATATTGAACTTTTTCATGATATTCAAATTTTTTGTGATGTACCTGTATGATCTATTGAGCTGCGAAGTGCAAATTTGTGAATCTCTTGCCAACTTTACCACAGTGAGTGTTTGCGTTCTTCACATAGGCTACATCTATTTGTTTGGTACACCTCTGTATTGAACTGAAAGCCCCGAACCCAAATAGTTTGCACTCTACTTTTTAGTAACATGGTCACCCGAGTTCTCGGTCACATTTTCGCCTAAGGGAACAGTCACTACCTCCCATGGCAGCCCATATATTAGCGTTTGTGCTGCTCTTACGCCTGTGATTTGTGTGTCAACCTAACTTGACATAGCTTTAGCGTGATAGGTTCGGTGCAGCGGTACTTAATTATGATTGACTGTTCTTATGTCTGTCAAAACATAGACAAATGAATTCCATCGAAACTGTATCAAGCATGTCTCATACTTCTATCGAGGAAAAGTTATATTGTGATATATATCATTATTGTTATATCGCCTAGTCCTAGTTAGGGCTACTGCATAGTCATGTTGATTGATCGATTGATTGATCTTCTGAAGTTTGTTGATGACTCAGCCACAGTTGGATGCATCACAAAGGGTGATGAAACCGAGTACAGGGCTATGGTGGAGAACTTTGTCACATGGTGTAAGCAGAACCCTCTGCAGCTAAATGTGACGAAGACCAAGGAACTAGTAGTGGACTTGAGGGGGACCAAGGCCCCGGTAACACTGATCCTGGTCTAGGGCAATGGTTCTCAAGTGGTCTGGCTTCCGGACCCAGCATCACCCATCGATGACCCAAATTAATAAAATTTAAATTTTTCAAATTTATTTAATAAATAGATGGTGTGCTTTGAACCTCAGAGAATACAGAATATCACTGTATGAAAACACAGAAGACAAGTTTAATGATAAACCAAACTGACCAGCAGGTGATGTAGCTAAATATAGAAATATTCCCTTTAATACTAAATTAATTACATTTTAACCAAAATGACAAATGTGCACTCTGTTAAAAATTAAAAGTGCATTCAGTCACTTATTCAAGCATTTAACACACTGAGATTTTTGTCCAATGTAGGTAAAACCCTATCTGATGTAGTCGTTATCATACCTGAGTTTCACCATGATATGAATAGAAACTTTTGGGTCTTCTTTCATGTTGTTGAATGTCTAGTGTTAATTAGCAATAAAACGCATTGCCACCACCTACTGTTGGGGAGTGTGAATGGATGGTGCTCAGCTTTATAAAAAAATAAAGCACATGATTAGTTTATTAACATTATTTTTTGCCCAGACAAAGGCTGGCGACCAGGGCCGTGCAGAGAGCTATAAAGGGGCAGGGGCTCAAACTTCCAAAAGGGCACATGAAAATGAATAACCACCAATTACATATGATTTGAAATGTTTAATAAATCATTACACAAAGTATACATTTTTACATTAGTTTGGCAGACAGCTATAATAACAATATGTAATAACTTACCAAGTCGAATAAAGTGATAAAAATTAGGTTTGAAATTCTTTCTTGTTGTAGCCTCCTTGCAGGCCAAGTGAAGATCACTCTGAAAAGGATGGTCTCACTGGTCTTGAATAATCCCCATCCCAAATGTGGCAAATTCTGGAACTGCAGACATTTACAGGAAGATAATCAATGTGTGTGAACGGTGTGCCTAATGCCCATGAATAGTATGTAATGTTATTCCTTATATTGCGCTTACCTGTAGTACTGTTTTTTCACCCATTTGGTAAGGGATCCGCTACTTTTAGCAGCTTCAGGTAGCTCCTTTCTTTTTTGTTTAATGCGACTTTGTTTGCGAGGGATCTTCAAACTAAATAACAAAACAATAAAATATGTAAGAAATACAACAAATACACCCACATACACACCATGCATGTCAAGTTATTTTATTATTCATGAGTGAATGTAAGGGGTGAGTGAGTGGTTGGTGGTGGGCAGATGTGGCTACAACAGTAGCTTGCCACCAATATGTATGGAATGAATACAAAATCCAATGAAAAGTGTCACTGAGTTTCCAAAAAAGATTTATAATACTAATGCTACATCTTCATCATCATCATCATTATTATTATTACTAGATTTATTATTATCATTCAGTATTATCATCATTAGTATCATTATCAGTATTATCATTCAGTATTATCATTATCAGTGTTATTATCATTCAGTATTATCATTATTAGTATCATTATCAGTATTATTATCATTCAGTATTATGATTATTAGTATCATTATCAGTATCATTATCATTCAGTATTATCATCATTAGTATCATTATCAGTATTACTATCATTCAGTATTATGATTATTAGTATCATTATCAGTATTATTATCATTCAGTATCATCATCATTAGTATCATTATCAGTATTATTATCATTCAGTATTATCATCATTAGTATCATTATCAGTATTATTATCATTCAGTATTATCATCATTAGTATCATTATCAGTATTATTATCATTCAGTATTATCATTATTTTCCAGACTCCGCATTCCAAGCAAGTCCTTGGAAATACCTTGTTAAAATTATTTGAAAACTGTGGGGTGGCTGTTGCTTATTTTCATTCAATAAATGTATCTGACTAATTAGACTAGACTCAGACTGCACCTATTCTGTGTATAGTAGGCTACTGTAAAAGATGTGCATTTTCTACAATGTAAAATATGTATCTCTCAGTCTCAAAAGTCAGGACTATTACCATGTGTTACAATTTTGCGGCTAAAACTCAACAGTTTATGGGAATAAAACATAAGCAGATCTGTGTGAGTGCTTCAGCAGGACTCAGACTCAGGTGGGCACCCAGCTGTTACAGTGGGCTAGTCTGGGAGCTCATTCCATGACGTGACGATGATATTGAATTATTTACTCACTTACGATCGGTTTTTGGCCCCAAAACTATAGTTGTTGAAGAATAGGACCAGGACCAAAAGCGACAAGTGAATGTTTTGGGCAGATAATGGGGTGGACTCTGACGTACCTTGAATTGCGGATCTTCCCCCCTCCTCGTTCATTCTCCAGACCAGGACATGTGCGCGTGTGTGTTGCAAGCACGGTTGCACAGGAGGAAGGGGCGGGGCGTGACAGAGATGAAAGGGCACCAGGTCATGTGACAGCCAGATTAAACCACTCTTAACATTTATTATCATTGATAAAAATTTTAGTCACGAAAATTTTACTCATGCAGTTTTTTGTGAAAACAAAAAAACAAAAAAAAAACAAACAAACAAAACAAAACAAAACAAAACAAACAAACAAACAAACAAACAAAAAACGGGTAAAAAGGGCACTTGTAGGCAGAGGATCAAAGCGGCAGGGGCTCAAGCCCCCCCGGCCCCCTGGTTTGCACATGCCAGCTGGCGACCCACTGAAAACAGGCTTGCGACCCACTCTGGGGTCTTGACCCACCAGCTGAGAATCACTGCTCTAGGGGATTGCTGTGGACACTTTCCAGGGGTACAAAAACCATGAACAACAGTACCTTGGTCAATAAACTGGATTGATCTAAGAACACTGACGCTATCCACAAAAAGAGCCAGAGCTGCCCCTATATCCAAAGGAGGCTGAAGTTCTTTAATATCTGTTGGATGATGCTGAAGATGTTCTATATACGGTGGGTAAAAAAATGATTTAGAAAGCCAGCGATGGTGTGGGAGTGGATCTGGAGGATGCTGTCTAAGCTACATGGCGTCATAGACAGTGTCTTCCACCCACTCCACAATGTCCCAGTCAGACAGAGGAGTTCACTCAGACACTGATTCCACCACGATGCTCCACAGAGATTCACATGAGGTCACTCTTGCCTGGAGCCATGACTCTACAACTCCTCCCTCAGAGTCTGATACTCTGAGTCAGTAGGGAATGTGACTGGATGGACGATCCTGTAACTCCACTCTGGATTGTACCATTGCACATTTTACTGTATCTGCCAGAATTTATGTACTGTTTAGTTTATATTTATTTTTACATTCATATTTTAGTCATATTTTAACCTTTATTCTACTTTACTGTCATTCTCTGCATGTAGATATTTTATATTTATGATCTTGAGAGCAACTGTAACAAAGCCAATTTCCCTCATGGATCATAAAAATATTCTGATTTTGACTTTGGTTCAGATTCTAGGTTCTGAACCATTTTTTCTTTCTCAAATGCTAGTTAAAATGATTTGAAAGTAGGTTTTTGAACAGTAGGAATACTGGTGGAAAGGGCAAACAGTGGATATTTTCCTCTAATGGAAAACAAAAAACACTGCAGCTCATCATCATCACTAAATCAGTGGGAGCCCTAGCCTGTTTTTTCTACAACAAGATTTTCCCATCGGGAGATGACAGTTGGCAATGACATCCAAAGCATATTGCTTATGTTGTTGTTCAGTCTGTTCTACAGTTTGGCTTTTGTAGCATTTAAGAAGAATCCTTTATTTTGTCAGTACAGTAGTTTACTTGTGAACATGCAACACACACTGAAACTGATCCTCTGCACTTAACCCATCACTAGAACATGCAGTAACACACCTAACACTGCAGACTAGGAGCAGTGGGCTAACAGGTCAGGTGGGGTGGGAGCAAATGGGGGTGGGGGGTTGTTAAGTGCTTTGCTCAAGGGCACCCCAGCCAACAAGTTTCTGCCAGTTTGGGGAATTGAACCGACAATCCTTCAGTCACAAACTGATTCTCCAGCCTTCTAGGCCTCAGCTGCAGGATTTCTAGACTGGATTTTGATCCAGAATGCCAACAGGTATGTTTTGTCCAGTGGTGATTTCTCATAGACTGCAAGGGAAGCCCGGCTTCCCCTAAAATTATGAAAATTAAGTGGTTAAATATGTACGGCTGTGTTGACATTTTATTGACTACAAATGTGTTAGAACACGTTGAGATGAGTTCGTTCAGAATCAGCTTTATCACAAATCAACGGACGCGATGTTGTTCACTTCTCATACATTCCCGTTGTGCTGTTTTCTCATTCGATCTCTGGTCAGTGCATTTGTCTGTAGACTGCGGGTGTCTCTGGGCTTCAATGGGACTGAGTGGAACAATTTTTTTCATTGCGTCAAAACTGGACGGTAATTGGATAAATGCCAGGATGTTGTCCCGCCCCCGGATGCCAGGCGTCTCTGGGGGTGAATGGAGCTGTGGGCAGAGCTCGGCCGGGCTGGATGCCAGAATCTCACGTGCTGATTGGAGGATCAGTCGAAAGGCTGAATCCCGTTTGATTGACAGCTAGTTTCAGATCCCCTCCTTCACTGACACAGTTCAGTTTAATACCGTCGCACATTCTGCTGTGAAAGAGAGAGAGAAACCACTAGGAAATTACTCGTTCATTTCTTGCACTGTAAATAAAACACACTCATTGGACTTCCTTGTTTCAATTTAACATAATTTCAGCGTTTTCTTGTTTTGGTTACATAATTTAATCATTTCTTGTTCGAGTTTAATATCGTTTTGTAGATATTTAAATCAATCAAACTGTCGGAGTGAAAGGAGCATCTCTGGTTTAAAAAGGCTGAAGTCTTACACCCACAACACAATGGGCCAAGGCAATCTAAGCAGCCCAGCTCTGCAGGACATTCAGAGGACACTGGTCCAGTCCCTGGAAAAGACTCCTACTTGGTATGAGCCCATCCAAGTAATTGTTTAATGGAATTGAAGTAATTGATCGATTAATTGATTACAAAAATAATCAGGTACAAAAATAATCGATAGCTGCAGCTCTACAAATATCCTCATACATATCCTCTGCAAGAATGCTGTGCTTAAGCCATCCAAAAATCAAGTCAAAATAGTAATATTCCATCTTTCAATTATTACTCCATTAATAATTTCAGGGCTGAGTATGTCAGCATACAGAGGTGACTTTCACAACCTCTACTTTGTTGTGATTGATAAATTAAAATAACAGGATTGTCAAATGACTTTGGTATGAAAAACTTAATGAAGTTTACCATTTTACCATGTCAGTAAACTCGTGTTTTGCATTAACTTGCCCAACAGTGAAGTGAAAGTGAAGCTTTTCCCCTAGTTTCCATGTGGAGCCAGAGAATAAAACGGTATTGTCATATCTGTCAAATCTGAACAACTATCAGTCAATACAGCCAGGCCCGGACTGGCTAATCGGGAGGACCGGGACAATTCCTGGTGGGCCGGTATAATATTTAGGCCGCAACCACTTTAAATATATATTTAATATTTTATTTATTTATTTATTTTTTGGGGGCTGGTGTTCAGTCATAGCACTGGGTTGATCACGTAATCTACAGCCGCTGTTCCTGGGCTGCCACCCCCCTCTAGTAGCAAGCTGTTTGTTTTCTTCCTCTTATTTGCAGACGCACCGTGACCTGACGTAATATGTACTTGCACACTGTTAGTAGCTCTTCGGTAGCTGTGGAGCATATACGATCTGTGCTCTGTAGGCTGTCGGTGGTCAGCTGTGTTTGCTGCTTGAAACATAGATAATAGAAAGAGCAAGGGTGGTGTGGAGAAGCAAGAATTAAAAAGAGGAAACCTCTTGAAGCAAACGCAGCCAAATGTGCCAAAACCAGTAATTTTTTCACAAAAATGACCTCCCAGTTGGAAACAACTAATGAGGACGATGAAACGGATAAACCACCTTTAAAGCTAATTAATGATCGAGTCAATGAATTGTGTGGTATTGTGGCGTGTAACATAACGTTATGCAATTTAAATAATAGTATGATGCGACGCCCCATAACTGGGAAACTTTGTCTTGTAGCTCCTCAGAGTCAGAAAACAGGTCCAGCACCAGACACCAGCCATGAGCCCACAAGTCCAGAGTGGGCAGGTAGGACTGCTCATAGAGTGAAGGTTGTTAGAATAAATAGGCTCCAATGAAGAGTATGGTGTAGGCCTGTTCAATATGAAAGGTGCTCTGAGATGCTAGATGATTCAGCACTACATTAATGAAACTGACACCAAGGCTTTGCAAAATAGAAGATTTGTGCTGAGAATTATGACCATTTTTAAAATGTGATTTAGTGTCAGAAGCAGAGCCAGGAGCCAGTAGTGATGAGGGGATTGCTCCTGTCAGGATGGAAGGAAAAGGTGAGCTGTTGGAACAGACTGTGTGAACAAGCATTAGTTCCAGTAAAACCACTTTCTATACCCAAACGACAGTCCTGACCTATTTTAATTTTTATCATTAAAAGTGAGACAGTAAATACACAAAGCCCACAATTGAAAGGCAATAGCATAAAGTAATACCAAATAAGCCAGCATATTTTGCCAATGTAAATATCTTAATTGGTTAAGTAAGTCAAAATGTACGGAAGCGCATTGCATTCACAAAAAAAAAAAAAAAAATTTCGGCACTGTTTTTCTGAATTAATGAGATAATTATCTCATAATTACGAGAAAAAATAAGTTTCACATCATGTCTGTAGCAGCTGCCGCTGTCAGATGGCTGCGCAAGCTTCCCTTTCCCACAATGTACATCACGACAAAATTCTGAAGATGCCCGAGTGACCTCCCAGCTCTGTTCGTAAACATGTGGTTTGTTTATGGTGGATGGCACTTCGAAATTGTTCACTGTGATACAAGAGATTCAGGTGAGTAATCACAGAAAGACTTACGGATTTGTGATACTTAGGCTATGACTGAGGTTTTACAGATTTGATGAAAAATTGGTCACGAAAGTCTCCCACACCTTTAATGAAGACCCTTTCTCAGTCAGGTCTGAAATAACAATTTAGGGGACTGAAATCCAGAAATAAGAGTCTATGATCATCCTACTTGTTCAGTAACCCATGGAAATAAAAGCCATAAGAAGGAACCTACATTTCCAGACTGCACTAGTCCCACAGATTCTTTGCTTCCTCCTAACAAAACAGAAAAGACTGAATTCCATTGATGCCAACTAGCACTATTGTTGCCAGATTTATCAGCTTTTCAGACTACCCTGGCAACTTTTATTATAAAAGCACCTAGCAACAGCTTTAGCTACTTTAAAAATTTGTTTGGAAACTTTTAGCGAGTATAGTTCATTTGTAGTTCTAAACATTTTTTATGTTTCTTGCTCAATGTTGCTCCTCTCTCCCACATCGTTCATTATAGTTACATGCACATTTCCAATTATACAGATTAGGTGATGATGTCATTTAGTAACTTCTAGTAACTTTTAAGACAGACAATGTACTTTCATTTCTGAAGAATTGGCAAGACTGCTTTGATGGTGTGCATCATTATGAACAAACCCATTAGACTGACAGCTATTGTTAACTTAGAAATATACATAGTACTTTAAGACATTGCAAAACTAGAAAAACACTTGGAGAGCACAGACCTCCGCTAAGGCAGATCAGTGTCCCCCAATCACCACCAAAATTTAATCATTTGTTCCTTGTGTCAGTATCAACATTTCCTGAAATTTTCATCCAAATCCGTCCATAACTTTTTGAGTTTTCTTGCACACGGACAAACAGACAGACAAACCAATGCCGGCAAAAACATAACCTTCTTGGCGGGAGGTAACTATAGTGGATTGGATTTCATGGGTGGTGTGGTGGTACAGTGGTTAGCACTGTCACCACATAGACAGTCCTCAGTTCAATCCCATGTTATTACTGTGTGGAGTTTGCATGTTCTATGCATGTCTGGGAGGGTTCTCTCAATATTCTCCAGATTCCTTCCACATTCATGCCTTAATAGGTTAATTGGTCAATTAAATTGCCTGTGAGAGTGAATGATTGTTTGTCTATATATATATCACCTGTTTGTAGCTGGGATCAGCTCCAACAGTCCTGTAACAGTAAGGATTAAGCAGTTTGGAAAATGAATGAATTGAATTTCTCTATTAATGGAATCTTTTGAAATCCTTTGAAAAAAAACAAAAACAAAACATAACTCAAAAAAAATTAAAACATCTTCACTTCATTGTTTTTATATAGCTTTTTTATTTATCAGAAGTTACCAGAGATAGTTCTTTTTTTCTTTTCCATTATTTCATAATTGGACTAAAACACTAATGCGTGAAGACAAATGAATGCTCAGTGAAGTGTTTGTGGAGGCCAACAGGATAGTCCCATCTTTCCTGTGGGAGGAATGTCTCCCAGATGGAACAAACTGGATGGATGAGAACGAAGATATCCCATTTGACACAGACAGCAGGAAGTGTGCACTCAACCTGATGAGCCTCTAAACAGAATAGAGGCACCCACAATGCACTGGGAGGATGGTGGGGGTTGATGGGGCCTCATTGTGGTGACAGGAGCTACTGTTTGACTGTGCTTAGAGATGTAGTCCATCTGGTGGGATGAAGACAAATTGTGTGCTTGTACACTATGGTACTAGGATATCGATACAAAAGTTTTTTTTCCTTTTGTTCCTTTCTAGTTGTTTTTGAGTCTTTAGCTCACCTCCTTTAAAAATGGCGTAGGCAACAACTGCAAAAATAACAAAATATGTCAATTCAGTGCTACCTATCTTCATTCCAAACAATGTTGTTGCTGATGGCACTTGAGTATCAGGATTTGTTCATTCAGTTTACCAGTTATGTTTTTGAAATCTTCAAGCCTTCAAGCTATCGGCATATAGTGCCATTACTATTAAATGTGTGAAACACAGTTTCTGTACACAAACTCACGAATATGGAAGGTTGCAACAAGACTTTACCTCCGCCAGGAGGTATTGTGATCACTTTGCTTTGTGCGCGTGCATGTTTGTTTGTTTGTTAGCAAGATAACTCAAAAAGTTATGTTAGATTAGTTTGATTTTCATGGAATTGTCAGGAAATGTTGATACTGGCACAAGGAAGAAATGATTACATTTTAGTGGTGATCGGGGAGTGGGGGGGGGGGGGGGGGGGGCAGATCTGTCTTATTGGAGGTCTGTGCTCTCCGAGTGCTTTTCTTGTTCAATTTGCAATTGCTACACAACAGCATACCTGCAAAGAACCCAGTATTGACTGTTGGTAGGAATCTGGAAGAAAATTACAATCTTTGATGTAAAAGCCAAATGTTGGCAGTAGTAACTAACCTGACATTATTGCTGGAAGCCCTTTTTTCGCTTAGGCATAATGAATATATTTGTTTTTATTTGCTATAATTCCCAAACTTTGAGCACTACACTCACACTTGAACCAGTTCCATCATCAGTTACATATCACTGATGTCACTGGAAGTCTTAGCTTTTTATCATAAGATAACATCATTCTCTCCTTCTTGGATGAAAGCTGGTAGATGTGGCAAGATTTTTATGTTTTGTGATGGATTTTATGGATTGTTCATGGTGGCTGGTTTCTCTGTTGTTCAAGACCAAAGCACCTCTATAAAATCAAGCTTTGACCAACTGACCGAACAACCAACCAACCAACCAACCAACCAACCAACAAAGAGACAAACAAGAAAAGCACTCGGAGAGCGCAGACCTCCGCCAAGACAGATCTGCCCCTCCCCGATCACCACCAAAATGTAATCATTTCTTCCTTGTGCCAGTATCAACATTTCCTGAAAATTTCATGAAAATATGTCCATATCTTTTTGAGTTATCTTGCAAACAAACAAACAAACACACAAACATGCATGCACGCAAACACACAAAGCAAAGTGATCACAATACCTCTTGGCAGAGGTAACAAACAAACAAAATATACTTAAAGGTTGCTGAAACTGTGTACAGACGGCAGACTGAGTCCTCTCCAGGGCAAATATTTAAGTTTGAATATTATGTGGCCTTCATGACAAAACTCAATCTATTAAGACCCAATGCTTCACACCTCTTTCCATGTCTTCTTTTTGAGAGGACTGATCTTGAACTGGCTGATGGTTCACAAGTTATTTTCTTTATGAATTGCAGAAATGTTCCAGAAGTATTGCAGAAGATCTGGGCTGGTATTGTAGAGCGTGCCCAGGACTCCTCGCACGCACGCGCGCACGCACGCGCGCACGCACGCACGCACGCACACACACACACACAGATGCAGCTCATTGATTTTGGACAAGCAGAGCAAACACAGCTTTTGGAAACTCAACACCAATCACTCCTCCACACTCCGGATGACATATCACAATATTACCGCCCTACTTTTAGGTCAGTTTTTTGGTGCAAATTCATTATAATTCGGTGAGACTCTTAACATTACACTCAACATTTAAAATTCACCACTGTTTGTATTCTTAATCAGCAGATTTGTGCCTTGCAATGTCATTATCATCCCCCTTTCCTCCTCCAGATGACATCATAATTAATCATAATCTAATCTTAACCCTTTCATGCACGAATTATGAGAACCTTAATCAAGATTTTTTTCCTGAGTGTTTTTATTCCTCTTTAGGCATGAAAAAAACAATGTGATTGAATTTTTTTTTTTTTTATGAACCTATTTTTCATGGAATTACAAAAATGTCCACTCAGCTGGACACCATGCGTTTAATTTTTGAAGCAAAGAAACATGTATTTACTGTCATACTGAGTGAAAACTATGAAATAAATGTTTTTTTTAATGTTGCTAATCTGATGTTTTCTCACATTTTAACATACTATAATAGCAGTTATGACTCACTCAAATAATATGCAAAAAACAACAAAACACAACAATTTAAAAAAAAAACCCTGTTAATTACAGTCTAACAACAACTAACAATTGATTTACACTCAAATATGTTTCTGCGGATCAGGTTTATCAAGAACAAGAATGTTACAGTAACGGTATGAATTGCAGTGTATAATGGGATGGTGCATAAGTATCCACTGTATTGGTTGATATGCAAGTAAAACTACAAAATCCATGAATATACAAGAGAACAGCTGTAGAATAACTGTCCACTGTAGTGACCACTTTGCATGAAAGGGTTAATTAGATTCTACGGAGTGAATGGCAATTTTAATTAGTGTAGCGAAATTAGAGTGTAGCTCTATGCAAGCTGTTGCAAAATGTAAACCCCATACACCTGTACAACATCATCATCACTGCCACTACATCTTATGTGTGCTTAAGTTTAAAAAAAAAAAAAAAAAAAGCATTTCCTGATTTAACCCATAAAGACACAGCCCTACTGTTGTGGCAGTTCCCAAATAATTTTTTCTCTCTAGTTAACCTTCTACCTCTGTATCACCATTTATTATAATAATATCCTCTGTATTGTACATTTTTCAGAGAAAGTCATGTATTTGCTTATATTTGATTTAATTTATTGATAATTTACTGATCATGTAGTTGTTCATTAAAGCTCAGAGTAAATTAAATGGTTATTAGACCAAAACAGAGAAAACTGATGAAAGAGTTACTTTTTTTCAGCGAAGATATCAGTAATTGAACACAAAACAAACACTTACAGTCACTGTCACTGATCAAACTCCATAGATTTTACGGGTGAATCAATGTTGTAGAGGATAATGGTGCTTCCACGTTCACTACGGAGTCTCTGAACATCCAAAGAGGTTATATCTGATGACCATGAAAAGATGACAAACTGCGTTTTACCTCAATTATTTAAATGTATTGATAGGGTTAGTGGATCAACACATCACATTCAAAGTTAAACATTTTAAATCAGCAGATTCTTTTAGTCAGTGGTGGATGTTTGGGTTTTTATGGGTTAATGAATAACTCAGACTTCAACAGCATCACTGCAGCCATCAGTTAACATAGTTTTTGGTGTTGGTACTCCACTTTGGGACTGCTGATAACACAATGAAAAACAGTACAGATTCTCCATTATATAGAAATGCTTGGCAGCATACTCACATTATAATCATCCTTTGTTAGAATGTGAGTACTAACACAAATTGTAAATGGTGTATGATAGATTGTGTTTGGTCTAAAAAAGGACATTTCTCATTGGTTTCATTAGAGCTCTGCTGAATTACAGCTCTGTTGTTGTGTCTAGGGGTTCCAACTGTAATGACACATGCTGCTCTCATTTGTTATCACAGAGCCAACTGTGAACAGTGATGACAGACTGAGAGAGATCATAATGACAATTAACTTTAGGCTGCCAACTTTAGACTCTTGAGTATTTTTTTTCATCGGTTTTTATTCAGAGCTGGGTGTGAACATGTTATACAATAAAGATAGTGTGTCAGTATGCTCAACATGACTTGGCATGTGGATGTGGCAGTGGGAAATGGAAAATGATAGATAGATAGATAGATAGATAGATAGATAGATAGATAGATAGATAGATAGATAGATAGATAGATAGATAGATAGATAGATAGATCTATCAACACAATATACATTTCACACATTAACTCCTTAATGCCTAAATGCATATACAACTAAATTAAAAAATAAATTATTTGTATTTTTGCCTCCAAGCAAATGCTGAATGAAGTGGAGATTGTTAATTTGACAACAGCAAATTAAATAGATTAAAATAGACATACATTTCTGTATGATGGTCAATAGTAATGAAAAATTAATAAAACAGATATGAAATGGAGATTGGGGGGGGGGGGGGGGGGGGGTGTCCAGTTTGGGGACCACAGGATTTCATCTCTGCTTTTTGCAGATGATGTTGTCCTGTTGGCCTTCTGGACCGTCAGCGTGCACTGGGGCGGTTTGCAGCCGAGTGTGAAGCGAGTGGGATGAGGATCAGCACCATCAAATCCGAGGCCATGGTTCTCCGCTGGAAAAAGGTGGTTTGCCATCTCTGGGCCAGTGGGGAGGCCTTGCCCCAAGTGGAGGAGTTTAAGTATCTCGGGGTCTTGTTCACAAGTGAGGGAAGGATGGAGCGTGAGATTGACAGGCTGATCGGTGCAGCTGTATTGGTCGGTTGTGGTAAAGAAGGAGCTGAGCCGAAAGGCGAAGCTCTCGATTTACAGGTCAATCTACGTTCTTACCCTCACCTATGGTCATGACCCAAAGGTCATGACCGAAAGGACAAGATCCCGGACACAAGCAGCTGAAATTAGTTTCCTCCGTAGGGTGGCTGGATGCACCCTTAGGGATAGGGTGAGGAGCTCAGTCACCAGGGAGGAGCTCAGAGTAGAGCCGCTGCTCCTCCACATCGAGAGGGGCCATCTAAGGTGGCTTGGGCATCTATTTCAGATGCCTCCTGGACACCTCCCTGGGGAAGTGTTATGGGCATGTCCCGCCAGGAAGAGGCCTCGGGGAAGACCTAGGACACACTGGAGAGAGTACGTCTCTCAGCTGGCCAGGGAATGCCTCGGGATCCCCCCAGAAGAGCTGGAGAAGGAGTGTGGGGAGAGGGAAGTCTGGGCATCCCTGAAAGGCTGAGCCAAATGGTTGTCTCCGCGACCCAGCCCCTGATAAGTGGTAGATGTTTTTTTTGATGCCACAAAATTATTTACAGCGTCCTGACCAGGTACGTATCGAATAGGAACTGTCACTGGGGG
The DNA here is from genome assembly GCF_902148855.1 of Sphaeramia orbicularis. NCBI lineage: Eukaryota > Metazoa > Chordata > Actinopteri > Kurtiformes > Apogonidae > Sphaeramia > Sphaeramia orbicularis. Next base: position 48,040,645 of record NC_043971.1, on the reverse strand, counting down.
AATACACTATCTTGGCTGATTCTGTAATGGAAACGGTTTGATACAAATTTGAGACAGCTGACATTCAAGGGATAAACATTCAACTCAAGAAACATTCAGGCAGGCAACATGAAACACAAAGAAAACATTTACATGGCAGATAATGATGAGTGAGCTGAAAGTCAGTGGGCCAGTTTGTTGAAGATGGACATGGAAGATTGTACAAAGCTTCTATTAAAATGTCCATGCAAATGTCCTGTACCTGCAACCAGAGGGCAGGAGTTTGAAGTGGATGTTGGGGGGGCAGTTTGCATGGTTACTGATTTGGTTAAGTGTCATTCCAAGATGAGTTCTGAGATGTTGGGTGTGGGGGTGTTGATTGTTTTTTAGGATACTGTACAACATTTCAAGAATGAGAACTGTTAAGACTCGACTCTTGGTGTGGACCCAAATGCACGAGACGCAATTGTCAGTGGTCAAAAAAAAGATTTATTTTAACAAAAGTTCTCAAAGTACAAAAGATTAACAAAAAGAGAAAGCACAACGTGCTCTAAAAATTTCTAACAACAAAAGGAGAAGTACAACGTACTTTAAACAAACAAAAAGCCATAAGTAGAAAACATGGAGTTCAAGATTCTCAAGACTAGATACTTAACAGAACGCTCTTCACAAGACCACAGATAACGACGCACTGACAACAGACAAAGGGAGAGGGGAAGAATATATAGAGAAGGTAGGGATCACAAACAGGTGTGGGCAATTACATGAGGAGCACCAAGGTGCAGGCAATGAAGGGATAGGGCAAGACAAAGACAAGACTAACAGTGTGCAGACGAAAACAGGGAAGCGATCACCATCACCAAAATAAAACAGGAAGAGAACAAAAAACCCCTAAACCAAAACTCAACATAACCGTCGACGCATGACAAGAACAAAGCCAGAAAAACATTCTTAAATTTGTAAATGTAAAGAAGTGATTCATGATCAGCTCCTTTCAGAAGGATGTTGGCCAAACTGACATCCATCATGGCCAACCCCTCCCATTCCCTGCATCACCACCCCCATTGCAAAAAGGAGTGATACCACAGGTCATTCCTCCCCACAGCCATCAGAATATATAAAAGTTAATTGTAACCCCCCCCCATATCACACCATGTGCATGTGAAACTAAATATGTTAATAATATTTAAATAACGATGTACCACAATGTATCACTCTTGTATTTTTTTCTACCTGTCTTCTCTATAGTTACTTGTTGTATTTTGCTGCCGTTAATATCTCCATGGTGAAATAAGTTAAGTGTTGCCGTATTGTATCGTATCTTATCTTAGCTTACGTCACTGTTCTGAGGTCTTATGAAATGTTCTGAAAGAATGGCAGAGAATGTTTCTGTAGTTTTCAGTCAGTGTGACTGACAGACGCCAACGTGGATCTTCCTCTGTGGAAAGTCACACAACTATGCACAGTAATCCCACATTAAAGATCAGTTGGAAGCTGTCTCTCCATCACCATCTAAAAGATTTTCTTCCGGTCTGAAAGGCTGAGCCAAACAACAACCATTCTAGTTTCCTGTACTCTATTCCATCAACTCCCATTAAACAAACAGTCCATTCCTATCATGAGGTCAGCAGTACAGAACCTGACTAACATCAGGACTTATATGGGAAAAGGAGCTCTGAGTCAGAGGGACCACATTCAAAGAATGTAATACCATGCATTTTAAGTCAGTAAATAAATGTAACCCTTAGCAGGCACAACTATTTCAAATATTTTTTTGTGTTAATCACAAAAAACTATTAGAACAATTAACAATTCTTAAAATCCAAAAGCTACTTCAAGCACATCTTGAACCCACTGTAGTAACCTCATCTGTCTTGTCAACAATTTTGCAACATGTATGTGCATTAAAAAAACAAAAAACAAAAAAAACAACTATTCTGAAAGCTATGGATTATCCTGGATGTTTATTTGGGTGGCACTAAATATGAGCAAAACTGCAACAGCAGTTTTCGAAATAGTAATGTTCCACTGTGACAAAATAATGAAAAGTCAATGGATTTTCTTATGTGTAACTCTGAGTCAAAAATCTAGCAAAAGACACATGACATGTTGCATTCGTAGACCAGGCCTAGAAGGCTGGAGAGTTGGCTGGAGAGTCGACTTGTCACCGAAAAAGTTGTTGGCTGACTTGCCCTTGAGCAAGGCACTTAACCCCCCCATTGCTCCTAGTCTGCAGATCTGCAGTGTGTGTGGTATGTTCCTACATGTTCTAGAGATGGGTTAAGAGCAGAAGGTTAATTTCAGTGTGTGGTGCATGTCTATACATGTGATCTATATACTGACAAATAAAGAATCTTAACCTCCTAAGACCCCGGAAATGTCAGCAAAGTACAAGCTTTTTTTTTGCTTTTTTTTTTTAATTAAATATGTGTCTATATTGTAAACATCATGATGCAACAATTTTTTCAGATGCAGTTTTTAAAATTTTTATGGAATGTCCTTTGTTGTGGACAGTTTTCGTTTCTTTTTTTTTTGTATAAAGTTGTGAAACTCCTGTCCACATATGTGGACAGAAAACCCATAGCTGGGTCTTAGGAGGTTAATGAAGATGAAAGTTGCATTACAGTTTTTTTAATGAAATAAATGAACATCCTGTTCAAACATAAGGGTGTTAATATGTACAGGTGGCACCAGGACACTTTGGGCTGTTGGTCGGTGATGGACTTTGTAGTAATTTCTTCAGAGCTGCAGCCATTTGTTTTGGATACTTGGCTGAAGAGAGGTGCAGAGCTGTCAACTGATATGGTATGGTAGTGATTTAGATCCAGTAGAGGGGAAAGATGCCGGTCAGACCTGGCGAGCCCAAACATACAATTAAAGGTGTGCTGGAAACGCCTGGCAGAACCATGTGTCTGGGAGGTCTTCAACTCCCACCTCTGACAGAGCTTTGACCACATCCCAAAGGAGGCTGGGCACATGGAATCCGAATGGGCCATGTTTTGCACCTCCATTGCCAATGCGGAGTTGTGGCCACAAGGTCACTGGTGCCTGTTGTGGCGGCAATCCCTGAACCCAATGGTGGACATCAATGGTAAGGGGTGCCATCAAGCTGAAGAAGGGGTCCTACAGGGCCTGGCTGGGACTTGGGACTCCTGAGGCAGCTGATGGGTATTGGCAGGCTTAGTATCAGCATCCCAAGTTCCTTAAAGCTCTGGTGGTGTGGAGGTGTCTTGGTTGACACACTTCTACAACATTACATGGAGACAGGGACAGTACCTCTGGATTGGCAGGCTGGGGTGGTGGTTCCCCTTTTCAAGAGGGGGGACTGGAGGATGTGTTTCAAGTACAGGGGGATTACACTCCTCAGCCTCCCTGGGAAGGTCTATGCCAGGGTACTGGAAAGGAGAAACTGACCAATAGTCGAACCCCAGAGTCAGTAGGAACAATGTGGTTTTCGACCCGGTTGTGAAACACTGGACCAGTTCTTTACTCTCTACAGGCTCCTAGAAGGCTCATGAGAGTTTGCTCATCCAATCCACATGTATTTTGTGGATCTGGAGAAGGAATTTGACTGTGTCCCTCGGGATATCCTGTGGGGTGTACTGCAAGAGTATGGGGTCTATGACCCACTGTTATGTGCCATTAGATTCTTGTACTATTGGGGCCAGAGCTTGGTAGGAAGTCTGATTCCCAGTGTGGGTTGGACTCTGCCAGGGCTCCCCTTTGTCACTGATTCTGTTCATAATTTTTATGGACAGAATTTCTAAGTGCAGCCAGGGGGAGGAGGGGGTCTGGTTTCGGGGTCTCAGGGTTGCATCCCTGCTTTTTGCAAATGATGTGGTCTTGATGGCTTCATCATGCTGTGACCTACAGCTTGCACTGAGACAGTTCACAGTCAAGAGTGAAGCAGCTGGGATGAAGCTGCTGGGATGGGACCAGTTGGGAAGCAGCTGGGTGAGGTGGTTCAGACATGTCCAACCTGGTCATGCCGGGTTGGATCCAGGACACACTGGAGGGATGATATCTCTCAGCTGGCCTGAGAACACCTTGGAATCCCCATGGAGGAGCTGGAGGAGGTGGCCAGGGAGAGGGAAGTCTGTGCTTCTCTGCTCAGGCTGATGTCTCTGCGACCCAGACCTGGAAAAGTGGGAAAAGATGGATGGATGGATGGATGGAAGTGAATGAATGAAAACTAAAATCCAAATTTTGTTTCATAACAATTGCTCCAATAATTAAGATGATCCAATACTGAAAAGTATAAACAATTCATACTCCAAGAACAGAATAACAAAAGATTGTGTTGAGCTGTTGCAATGATTTCACACCGCATAACAACCATTTTTTCCAAAGATATTGCTCTGTTGGGTTTTTTTTTTTTTGCAAGTTTGAAAACATGTGTGACAAAATTTTCCAGTGGAATATAAAATTGCAGATGCAAAAATACACACAATTGACAAATCTGACTCTGTGTTGCCTCCAGGGAGGAAGTATGTTGTTGCATGGTGCGTTGCTCCCAAAGTCCCTTCTCTTTTTTCTTTTTTCTGCTTGTAATTGCCTCCATGGTGTTGGCTTCCACTTGTCTTCTTGCATGTGACCCCCTTTCTATTGGTATATTGCTTTTTCTCTAAAAACTACTTGAACACATCTGTCTGAGGACATCCAAGATCCATTCTCTCACTTCATCCATTTGCAGTCACACTGACATATTCAAATGCAGCTGTAACAATTTATTTCTCCGTGTTTTTAAAGGTCTGGGTGACGGCAGGAGCCACTTTTACACAGCGATCTCGGAAAAAAAGGTGAGATGGTGATCCCACCTTTTTCCCACCATTGACCAATTTACACAGCCAAGCCAAAGGAGTAACACAGGTGAGGCAGGCTGGACACAGCAGACCTGCGTTCTGGCATCAAAAGGTGACGCAGTGCAGCATCAGTGGTGCAGCTTGCCAATAGGCAAGGCAGGCAGCTGCTTGGGGCCCCTAAGCCAGCAGGGGCCCCCAAAGGACCAACAGACTTGACACAAACAGTCTAAAGAATAAGTTCACTACACAGTGGCAGGGAGAAGTTGCGGTAACAACTAGCTGTCTCAAATTCTCTGAAGGGGCCCCCTGAGTCCAAATTGCCCCTCCCTCACCTGTCTGTCTCTGTCAGAGTGAGATATTGCATGCAGGTTGTGTGCTATGTTTATGTGTATATATATATATATATATATATATATATATATATATATATATATATATATATATATACATATAAAAAAATATATATACACACACACACACACACACACACACTATATATATATATATATATATATATATACACACACATATACACATATACACACACACGCACACACACACACATATATATATATATCTCGCTTGGGGCCCCAGGGGACCCTTTCTGCACCACTGCGTATAATGTGACGTATAACTTGCATGTCAAAAATACCCTGAGCACTAGCTCTCAAAACAGCAATGGAGGATGAACAGAGCGCAACGATGTTTATTTTAGCAATGCAGATTTTAAGTTTAATTCAAATTCAAACCAAGCCGGTGTGTGTCCTTTATGGCATGATCATGCTCGCAGTGAGGGAAACAGGCGGGCATCGTGTTGGCGCTAATTTTTAAATACCCCAGTGTGGGTGTCGTACACACAATACATAATCAAAACGTTACACTTTGGTTGTGGAACAAGATGTGTTCCTTTTACATAGTGTTCCGGGATCCTGATTCTACCTTTATCACAGCTCTGTTACTACCTCCAGAGGCATTACAGAGCCATGACAGAAGTGGGACCAAATAATCCCACCATTTCATTTACACAGACATCATTCCGGAATACAGGTGAAATATTCCTGGAACAGAAGTGGGCTAGTGATTTCTATGACCTCCGGTTAAAAAGTTCACCCTTGTACTTTTGCATAAGGTGAAGGTTACCTCCTAAATGAGCAGCATGTGACAAACATTAATAAGAAAATTAATAAGTATTACAAATAAATTCTATATACATTCTATATAATACATGAAAGTATTTGTTTGTTCAGTTTATGAACTTGTATTTGTGGAACAATGTATAGTTTGTCTTGCTCTCTCTCTTTCTCTGCCTTGAGGTCAAAGGTCAACTTCAATTGACTTAAAGGACTGTCCTGACCTAAAAACAAGCCATTCCTAGGTTAGCTAACATCAGAGACAAAGAGGTAGGAGAAAGGAGCAACAACCTGTAAACAGATGTGTTCTAGACATAACAGTTCTATCTACCAGTCAGATAGAGTTACTGAGCATTTCCATCTGTAGGTTCAACATTGTCAAAGAAGAAGTGTTGCATAGATAGATGTCAAAGTTGAGTGCACATAACTTCCCCTAAAATTACAATTTGGAAAAATGTGAGTTCAGTTTGGAAGGGTAGAAGGACTGCTGGTGTCAGACTGATTGTTGTCTTTCTCTCCAGGTTGACTGTGTCTTAATCTTAACTTAATGGTCCAGTGTAAACATTTAAGAGGGATTTAGATTAAATTTCATTTTAGGAGGGTGTTATTGCAGAACCTGATTATTTTATAATCCATAAATCCATTTTCATTAACGTATAATCATCCATTGTTTTTTGTCAACTTAGAATGAACTGTTTATATCTATACAAGTAGTTGGGCCCTGGTTTACCAAAACTCAAGAGTTTGTTCACCATAAAGTAAGAGAAAGTCTGGGTTTTTGGTTCCACAAAGTCACTTACATCTCGATCAGTGAATTTAACCTGTTCACTGTCTGCTTTTCTTAAATAAACCCTGTTATGCATATCCAAAGATGTAGATCAGATGATCAGATGATCAAAGATTGATCAAAGATGTATCTGTGGTTTGTCATCTAAATGTTTAGACTGTTTAGACTTTAATGTTTTGTTCTGTTCTGCACTTTTCAACACTCACATCAACACATTCACCCATGCACACCTACACTACTGACATTACTGATGACTCATTTACATTCCGTAATATACTTTAGCTTGTCTTGTCCTAATTTGGCCTAATTTGGTCCAATTTGGTTTAATTTGGCTTAATTTGATTTAATAAAGTATTCTTGTGTTAAACTTCATTTATGGTGTGTTCCCCTTCTTTGTTGTGGCCTCTGAGCCAGGTCATAACATGGGGGCTCGTCTAAACATTTAGATTGTATTGTGCCTGTGTAGGTGTGTGTGTGTGTGTGATAGCCTCACTCTCACACTGATTAAATAAATTGGTCCAGCTGAGTTGGTCTTTGTTCTTGCTCCGGTGTGTTGCTGGCTTGTAGGGGATGCACCATTTTGTTCTCCAACAGCGTTTGTTTGTGATCCAGTGATGGGTTTTTGTCTTCGATGCAAAAAGTAAGTGTCACTGTTTTTGATATGCATAACAGAGATTTCTCCGTGAGGCTGTAGGACACATCCTCTTTAGGTTGTGTCAGTTTGTTGTTTTTGTAGTGTTGTGGGGAGCAGTTAGTGTTAGTTGGCTTCGGTCAGCTATCCCGGGGGCATATCCGTGGGGGTTTGTGGGGTGGCCTGCATGCAGATTGCTTTGCAATCCCACTGGTTTAATTGTTTAATACACTCACTGCAGAACCACATGAAGTCTAGGGTTGAGTTTTAGTCAGTCTTGGTTAGGCAGATAGGGGGAAATTCTCTGGGGGTTATTGTTTGCCCTTTCTGCATATCTGACAGTGGACACTGTGCTTTTTGTGTGGTTAACTTGCAAGTATGGCTTCTTTGTCTGGGTTTTTTGATGCGCCTTTGGTGGTGTTCCTAAAGGCCTGTAAAAAAGATGAGTTGGTTGCTATTGCCAACCATTTTGGTATTACTGTTGCAGAGAAATTGCGTAAAGATGAGCTTTGGAATGTAATTTTGTCATCTTTACTTGATCAAGGGGTGTTGCAGAGAAGTGGGAAGGGGGTGTGTGAGGTCCAACCGGGGCCTAGTTTGGAGTCTTTAGCAGCAGCTACACACATAGCTGGTTTAACATTTGAGCAACAGAAAGAATTATTAACTTTACAGTTTGAACAGGACAAATTACGGTGACAAGAGATGCTTGAATTAGAAAGACTTCGACAAAGTACTGAGAGAATGAAATTGGAATTGGAGCAGTCTAAGTTGCAGTTAATTCATAATGGTAAACTTTCTTCAGGTGTGTTTTCAACTTCTGGTACTGATACAGGATTGGGGGGTGCTGACATTGCTGCTTGTTTACGTTTAGTACCCAAATTTAATGAGAGAGATCCTGACACATTCTTTACACTTTTTGAATGGGTTGCTGAGGCGAGACAATGGCCAGATGCAGACCATGTTCTTTTGCTTCAGTGTGTTCTCACTGGGAGAGCGTAGGAGGCTTATTCATCCATATGTGCTGAGGAGGGTTTGACCTATGTTGTGGTGAAATCAGCTGTTTTGAAAGCGTACGAATTACTTCCCGAAGCCTATTAGCTGAAATTTCGGAATTGGGTAAAAGGTGAGAGACAAACCAATGTAGATTTTGTCCGTGATTTGACCTCTTATTTTCACCGCTGGCGCTCAGCTGCAAAGGCTGATGATTTTGACAGTCTGTGTGGATTGATTATTTTAGAACAACTTAAGAATGCTATCCCTCAGTGTATAGCAACTTATGTAAATGAGCGTGAGCCACCCAGAGCATTAAAAGCAGCCGAGTTGGCTGATGATTTTGTGTTGACACACAGGAGGAGTTTTCCTGAGGTACACCCTGGGGGGATGTGGAGGAGTGTAGATGATAATGGTGGGAATGTCCACAATGGGGGAAAATTTTCTAAGTCCGGCCCCATAGGTAGACCTGCAATGGCAGGGTGGTCTGGGGGTCCTAGAGTCTGTAATTACTGTCGCGGTGATGGTCATTGGAAGGACCAGTGTCCACTGTTAAAATCTAAGTTGAAACGTCAAGTGCCATCTTATGCTCCAGCCTCAACAGTGATGGCTGAGAAACCAGTGTCTGCAGTTTCAGCTGCTGACTCTGATTTTGAGCCTTTTGTGGCTGATGCGGTAGTGTCTCTAGCTGATAGTGATAAAAAGGTCCCCATTAAGCTTTTGCGCGACACTGGTGCAAAGCATTCATTTATTGTAGAGTCTGTGCTGCCTTTCTAACATGAGACTGAAACAGGGGATTTTGTTGTCATGCAGGGCATGGAATTAGGTTTTGTATCTGTACCTCGTCATTACACTGAGATTGACTGTGAGTTGGTGCAGGGCATTGTTCCTGTCGGGCTTCGCCCTGCATTGCCACTGGATGGCATAGCAATGATCTTAGGTAATGATCTGGGTGGTAGTGCAGTGTGGGCTGATGGTCCACCGTCACCTGTGGTTGTTCCTAAACCACTAGTATCAGTAAAATCTCAGAGCAACTTGGGTCCCTCAGTTTTTCCAGCTTGTGCTATAACATGTGCACAGACCCGTGCTGCGGTTTTGGAGGACAAGGATGTTGTAGTGCCACCTGTACATGTTTCTCTGCCCAGTCTTCCTCCAGCTATTTCATGTCAGGAATGGGGGAGGAGCCAAAGGGCAGATTCAACCTTATCTTCTTTGTGGACTGAGGTTTTGCCATCTGAAAATATAAGAGATGTTGCTTTGGGTTATTTTGTGCAAGGAGACCTGTTGGTGCATAAGTGGGTACCATGTGATGGTGACTATGTTGGTGAGGCAGTTTATCAAGTAGTTGTTCCCACTGAGTTTCGTGATGTGGTTCTAAAGATAGCGCATGATGGTTGTGGACACTTGGGGGTAAGAAAAACCTATGATCGAGTTCTGCGTTATTTCTTTTGGCCCCCTTTAAAACGTGACGTTGCTAAATATGTGAAGTCATACATGTCAACTTACTGGTAAGCCAAGTCAAGTGGTTAAACCTGCACCCCTCTATCCCATCCCAGCCATAAGCCAACCTTTCCAACACTTAATTATAGACTGTGTAGGGCCTTTGCCTCCATCTAAGTCTGGCTGTACCTATCTATTGACAGTAATGTGTCAGGTTACCAGATATCCTGCTGCTTTTCCGTTGTGGTCTATTTCTGTGAAGTCTGTGGTTAAAGCACTGACGCAGTTTATCTCCACTTTTGGCATCCCACAAGTTATTCAAAGTGATCAAGGGTCTAACTTCACTTCTCATATATTTAAACAGATTCTACAGCAGTTGGGAGTGAAGCACAACTCTTCAGCACCATACCATGCCAGGGGGCGCTAGAACGTTTCCACAAGTCCATGTTGCGGGATTATGTTGTGGAGTTGGGGCGTGACTGGGAAGAGGGACTTCCATGGCTTATGCTGGCTGCCAGGGAGGTAGTCCAAGAAAGTGCAGGGTTTAGCCCCAATGATCTGGTTTTTGGTCATACAGTGCGTGGCCCTTTAGCTGTAGTACATGATGGCTTGGTTGAGAGTGAGCCACCAAAAACACTGGTAAGTTATGTGAATGGGTTTCGCCACCGCCTCTACACAGCTGTTAAGACTGCTCGTAAAAATTTAGCAGGTGCTCACGTGCAAATGAAGAAGTTGCATGATTGTCACAGTCAATATCATCAGTTTAAGCCAGGGGACCAAGTGATGGTTCTCCTACCAGTTGATACCACACCTTTTCAGGCCAAGTTTGCAGGACCTTACACTGTTGTAAAGCAGATTTCAGATCAGAATTATCTGATTGCAACATTGAATCGGAGGAAGACCACGCGGTTGTGCCATGTTAACCTTCTGAAGGCATACTGTGCTTGTGATTCTCTTGATGTTGATGACTCTGTGGTCCAGAAAAGTAATGTTGGTCCCACACTACTGGCTCATTCTGTGCTTTCAGATCCGGAGGTCCTGGATACAGGTTCAGATGGGGATGTTATGGCACCAGATGATCCAGTTATCTGTGGTAGGCTCAAAAATTCAGACTGCTTAAGCAACCTGGATAACCTGTTAAAACACTTGGATGAGCAACAGAAGGTTCAGGTAAAATCTTTGATTACAGAGTTTAAACTTTTGTTTGGTGACACTCCAACTCGCACAAACTTAATCGAGCATGATATTGATGTTGGGGATTCTCCTCCAATTAAATGTTTTTACCGTTGTGCAGCAGAGAAATGTAAAGTGCTGGAGTCTGAGGTGAGGTATATGTTAGATAATAATATTGCAGTTCCATCCTCCTCCAGCTGGGCATCACCAAGCCTGCTTGTTAGTAAACATGACAGTTCCCCATGATTCTGTACAGACTACCGTAAAGTTAATCATGTAACAAAAGCAGATTCCTATCCATTGCCCAGGATGGAAGACTGCGTAGACCATGTTGGGTCTGCCAAATTTGTTAGTAAATTTGATTTGTTAAAGGGATGTTGGCAGGTGCCTCTAACTGCATGAACGTGGGAAATTTCTGCCTTTGTAACACCATTCGGCCTGTTTGAAAATATTGTGATGAGTTTTGGTCTCCGCAATGCACCAGCGACATTTCAACGCCTCATGAACCTGGTGGTAGCAGGTCTTGAGGGTTGTGCTGTCTATCTTGATGTCGTGGTGTATAATGATACATGGGATGATCATGTCCGGCGTATTGAAACCCTGTTCAAGCACCTGGCTCAAGGACAACTCACTGTTAATCTTGTGAAATGTGAGTTTGCAAAAGCAACTGTCACATATCTTGGTCGCGTGGTTGGTCAGAGTCTAGTTCGTCCTGTTGGGGTGAAGGTTCCGCAAGTAAAAAAGAGTTGATGCCATTCCTTGGTCTGGTTGATTATTACTGGTCTTTCTGTAAAAACTTTTCCACGGTAGTCTCTCCCCTTACTGATTTATTGAAAGGAAGGGCTAAGTTTGTGTGGTCTACCCAGTGTCAAGCAGCTTTTGAAAATGTTAAGTCCTTGTTGTGTGTTGCACCAGTTCTTGTGGCACTGCAGCTAGACCAGCCATATAAGTTGGAGGTGGATGCTAGTCTGGTTGGGGCTGGGGCAGTGCTGTTGCAGGAAAGGGAGGGGATAGATAAGCCAGTTTGTTACTTTTCAAAAAACTTTAGCTCATACCAACTTAACTACTCAGTTATTGAGAAGGAAGCTTTGGCTTTAGTCTGGGCACTCCAACACATTGATGTGTATCTTATAGGCCTGTAACGGTACACATACCGAACCGAACCGAACCGAACCGTTTTGGTACACACCTGTTCGGTACACAGCTGCACCGAAACAGGTACACAGGGACACAGCTGTACCGAAACGGCACAGTATGATGAGAAAAAGAAAAAGGAAGGTAAGATGTCGTCGAGGCGGAACTTTAAATCTGTGCAAGTTTCACACGGACATATTGAAGGAGCACACATTGACCCGAAATATGAAATAGCAGTTGATATAAGGTTAAAAAAACAACAAATATGATGTGAACCTGGAAGGAAGAGACTGAAGACCCTCCACCATCATTACAGTCCAGTTTGGATCAGTTCAGGTTCAGGTGAAAGACAACAACGAGGAAAGAGACGTTAATAAGACGGATGTTGTTTGGCCCCTATGAACTACGGTAGTTCTAAAACACTTACACTAGCTCTGTCTGTCTGTCTGTCTGTCTATCACGCACGCTGTATAATAGAGGAATAAATAGAACGTTGAAAGTATGTAAAGTTTTACTTTCGTTTCACGACAGCGTTCGTTACGTTAGTTATGGACCGCACCCCCAGGTATACAACTGCGCCCCCACTACCCCCCGGCTCCGAAAAAAAAAAAAAAAAAAAATCCCCCGTGCACACAGGCACACACAAATACACACAGTGGCCTAAACAGTTTGTTCTCTGTCCTAAAATAAATAATTTGGTTCATTGTGTAGTCAAAGTTTCTGCTCAGTTTGTTTAAACAGAATATCAGTTTACCCTCTTGTTAATGTTGCACTTGATGTGGAATTTTTTTTGTTATTTTTATGCAGAATGTGAACTGACAGAACTGTGATTAGATTTTTCTTGTTTGTTTGAAACTACCTTTCAGGGAAAAGTGCAATACTAATGTTTAAAATACATTTAGTAATATTAATAATTTATTTTATTTTCTATTTGATTTGTGGCAGCAGAATTATATTATTCCTGTTTTTCTATATTCTATTGTCTCTAAAAATTGAGGAAAAATGTTAAAAAATTCATAAATGAATTAATAGACATTTTGAGGGGTTTTCTTTCTTCCTGTACCGAATCGAAAAAAACCGAACCGTGGCTTTGAAAACCAAAAATGTACTGAATTGAAAATTTTGTGTAACGTTACAGGCCTAGTATCTTAGTTCTGGTAGCCCTATTGTGGTCTACACCGACCATAACCCTCTGACCTTTCTGTGCACTTTAAGTAGTCCAAACCGTCGGTTGATGAGATGGGCTCTCTTTCTCCAGTCTTACAGTTTAGATGTTAGACACATTAAAGGTAAGTACAATATTGTGGCTGACGCACTCTCTTGAGCCCCAGTAAACCAGTAGTTGCAGAGTAAGTATGAGTTTTCTGTGACAACCTTGGTCATTGATGTGATGTACTTGTAAAATGTTATAATGTTAAAATAATTTGTTAACATTTGTTATGGTTTTGTGAGAGTAATAGGTCACGGTGATCCCTTTGGGATACCGTCTGAAGGGGGGGGGGAGGTGTTACGGTCCCTGGGGTCCTGTTGAGGGAGCTATGTATATTTCCAGCTCTTGTCTTTTAACAGGCACCTGATTAGGAGATCAGGAACACCTGTGGCGCCTAGAGTTCCTGTCCTCAAATAGTCTGCCTGTAGCTCTCACACTCTCTCTCTGCTTGCTGCCCTCACAGGTCCTTGGTTCTCTAGTCCTTGGTTTGGTTATGTTACTTTAATGTTTTGTTGTGTTCTGCACTTTTCAACACTCACATCAACACATTCACCCATGCACACCTACACTACTGACATTACTGATGACTCATTTACTACATTTACTACATTTACATACTTTAGTCTGTCTTTTTCTAATTTGGTCCAATTTGGTTTAATTCGGCTTAATTTGATTTAATAAAGTATTCTTGTGTTAAACTTCATTTATGGTGTGTTCCCCTTCTTTGTTGTGGCCTCTGAGCCAGGTCATAACAGGTTTGTATGCCATGCCAATTATTCAAATGATCAAATATAAACTTGATGAACTGCAGTCTCTGAAAAGATTACATGTAATTGCTGAAGCTTTGCTGGAACATAGTTGAACCACTGCTGAATAGTAAGTGAATTTAGCTGAAGAAAGCTTACAGGAGAAATACTGTAAAAGTGAAAAATTAAAGTTGAAGGAGGATTTGAAATACTTTAAAACTGTAATATTGTTTTGTTTAAAGCTGTGTATGACGTTCGTCACCAATTTTTCATCAGATCTGTAAAACCCGAGCGATAGCCTAAGTATCACAAATTCGTTAGTCTTTCTGTAATTAAGCACCTGAATCACTCCCCTCACAGTGAACAACTCTGAAGTGTACGCCACCACAAACAGTCCACTTGTTTACCAAACTGAAACCTAAACGAATTTGTCACTCTGTTTTTTTCAGAATTCCACACAGCCGCATTATGGCCACAGTGGCAACAAATGCTTTATACATACATACATACATACATACATACATACATACATACATACATACATACATACATATATATATATATATATATATATATATATATATATATATATATATATATATATGTATATATGTATATATATATATATATATATATATGTATATATGTATGTTGTATTTTTGGCCAAATTGGGGTATCTTAGTAATTACTCTCCTTACATTGACCAAGCTTATTATCATAAACAAACACTAATGAAATGAAGAAAACTAGAATTAAAACATCTTTGTTAACTGAAATAAACATAAACTATAATTAAAAGAAAAAATGATAACTAACTGAAATTGTACTGTGTGCTTACAAAACTAACTAAAACGTATAAAAATTATGGGTAAAATTCCTTTCGTTTTTGTCTTTGTCAATGTCGGTTTGATTGAAATTGATTTATTTCGCTCTAGCAATTTTAGCTGGTGGCACCATATGGCACTTCACGGTCCGTCACGTCTCACTTGTGGTTTGTAGTCGGCTTCTCGTCCCCACTCTACCTGGAAACATGCAGACTAAAGGTGGGAGAAAGCAGCAGTGTCCTGTGCGGGATTTCTTTTAGTGATGCATTTTTTTCAACCCGCACATCCCACTTTTGTGGAACCATTAGACATGCCCCAACCTGCCCCGCAAATAAAGTGACTTTTTTTTTTTTTTTTTTTGACCTGACCCTCAGGTAACCCGTGGGTTTGGCAGGCCCTGATCCGTGGACCACTAGTATACTATCATGAGGTGTGAATGATAGGACTCAAATGCACAGTGCTGAAGGGAGAAACGGATTTATTAACAGAAAGAAAGGGGAACAACAGAAAAACCTGGTGCAGTAGTCAGAGTCCGGTGGGAAAGGATGATTGAAGTAGTCCGGGGTATTGTAGATGATGAGGTGCAATGATCCAGCCGCAGAGAAGAACCTTATATACGCTCTTAATGAAAGAGGCTGTACAGCGCACAGCAGGTGGATGTGATGAGAGTCTGATTGTGAAGGAGGGGTCCGCGGCCACGCTGGAGCAGACCGTGACATAACCATCAGATAATATAAAATATACCAGACTATATATCGCTAAATATTTTAATCTGCAATAGGGAATTTGTACATGAAACTGTACATATTTTTTTTGTCTCTGCTCAATGAATGACCCGCAGCAACCTGCCCTGCAAATAAAGTGTCCTGCAGGCATCCCGCTGATCCACGCATCACTAATTTCTTTGAATACGATGCTGAGGAAGATAAAAAATGTGAAAAAACTAAAAAAAAAATGCTAAAACTAAACTAAAATTAAGCATTTAGAAAAAAAAACAAAACTAATAAAACCTGGCAAACCTGCTCTAAAACTAATTAAAACTAATTGAATTAGAGAAAAAAAGTCAAAACTAAATAAAACTAAACTATATTGAACTAGAAGCACTCGGAGAGCACAGACCTCCACCAAGGCAGATCAGTGGGCCCCCGTGCCCCCACCCCCGCACCCCCCCACCCCCGATCACCACCAAAATTTAATCATTTGTTCCTTGTGCCAGTATCAACATTTCCTGAAATTTTCATCCAAATCCATCCATAACTTTTTGAGTTATCTTGCACACAGACAGACAGACAGACGCCGACAAAAACATAACCTCCTTGGCAGAGGTAAAAATCCAAAACAATGATAATCCAAAACAATAGTCAAATACTGTCCTACTCCATACCTTGCTCCACAGCACCCCCTGTCATATCAGTCCCTGGACTTTTACTTGTTTTGTCCGTCTTGTGTGTTGTTTCCTGTTTTATTTTGTTAGTTTCCCTCATGTGTCTTGTCTGGTGTCTTTACTTCCTCTTTGTGTTCACCTTTGCCCTGATTACCTGCCTCCTCCCTGATTGTCTCCACCTGTGTCCAATTGTCTTCCCGCCCTCTTGTGTATTTAAACCCTGTGTTTTCCCCTGTTGGTTGCCAGTTCATTTTCAACCCTGGGTGTGATAACTTACCAGTGTTTTTTGATCCTGCCTGCCTGTTGTGACCTGTTTTGCCCATCGACCTCCGACTCTGCCTGTTCCTCGTCTGCCTGCTCGTCTGTCTTCGATCTGGTCTGTCCATCACACCTGAGTATACGCCTGACCCCTGTCTGTTCCTCCGCCTTGGTGCCTTTTCCTGGTTTTGACCCCTGCCTGGACTATTGTCGGGTTCCCCTCGTGTGCTCCCGACCTGGGCCGTAACGTGGTTCACTTAAGATCCAAAGCCGAGACGATTCCCCATCTCAGTCCAGCTGAAGATATATTCATTACCACTCTGTGTGAACCTGTTACTCTGACTATTTCTAATAAATCCCTTTTAATTGTACTCCTGTCTGAGGGTCTTGCATCTGGGTCCAGTACTCGTACAATCTGTCCTAACACCCCCAGTTTCTTTTCCTAAGTTTTCTTTTTCTTTAAACAGCCAAGAAGTTTAATGACTCATACATTGCAACAAAGTCAGCCAGACCTCCTCCACGAGATGAAAGGTTTTGCCTCTTTAGTGCTCAGTGAACGTCTCTATGAAGGGGGTTGGAATTGGGACATTGAAAAAAAAAAAAAAAACAAGAATTGACAGAGTACAGTTCATGTGCATATTTTAGAACAAGCAAGCAGCAAAAGCAAGAAGTTGGTGATTTAAAGTGACCCAAAAGAGACACTCTGGAGGAGTTACTTAGGTTAGTTTTTTTATTGGTTTGTTTATTTAATTTTTGGCTTAAATTTCTTCAGTTTGGTTGTTAACCTCACTGGTCCACAGGAGCCAACAAGTCACAGTAAAACATGAACATTTTTAACCATCACATTTTTAATTTTCAGTTTACATTAACAATCTAAATGGATCAAAATGAGACAATAGAGAAAACTGTCAATGTCAGTGGGACTGATTTATATTCAGTGCAGTGATTTGTTTTAGACAAACATGTGCTTTCACATCAGAGTCTCCAATAACATCAGAGAAAGTTGATAGATTTGTCACTTGTTTCATTTTTGATTTAAAGTCTTTAGAGGGGTCTGAAAAATCATTAAATATACCCCAGAAGTGTCTAAGTTGGAAACAATGACCCAGACAGACTAGGTTTTTACAACTGTGACAGAAAATCAATTGGTGTCATTTAGAGGGAAAATGTGTGTGTTTTAGTGTTTGAGTCACTTTTCAAAAGTTGCTAAAAATTTCAAAACATTTTAAAAGTAGCTAAATTTGTTGCTAGATGGTTTTAGGAAAAAAAAGGTGCTTGTATAGTCATAAAGTTGCTAAATCTAGCAACAAAACTGATAAATTGGGATCGACAATCAACAATGAACAAAAATTAGTGATTTCCAGTTAAATAGAAATATAATTGGGAGTTAAATTTGATTTTGGCTGACTGTGTATTTATAGAGAAGCATCATAGTGAATAATGTAGTATGTGAACTCTGGGCTTTCCAGCTTGTAAATATCTCTGAGTGAGACAAGCCTGAGAGGAACACAGTAAAGAGCTTCCGACCAGCTCCAGGAAACTGAAGAAACCCACTTATCAGAGATGATGGCTTCTAACCCTTGACCTCAGCCTAGAATCCAGGCTTGCTGCTGTAAACGGGTGAGAGGAAGCTTTGTGCCTGAACGTCTTTATTTACATGTTCCTTTTTTTTTTTTCAGGGTGTAGCATTTGCTTTGTCTTAAGTCTCGTATTTACAATGCAGTGTCTTTACTGCACACATTCTGATTGTGTGACTTTAGCTGGAAAGAAATGCAATTCTGTTAAAAATCCACAAAATCTATAATACAGAACATATTGAGCAATAGGGCAATATAGTGCAAAATATGAAAACACATCCACCAAGCAGGTCAGGTAGTGACTGTATTGCAAATTATAATTATGCAACACTGTGGCTTTTAACAGTGTGAATCATGCCTTCCCATTCATCCACAGCCCCACTTGTGTGTGTGTAACAAAGAGTTAAGATATGTTTAAGTTGGTGATAAGTAGAGGCAGCACGGCATCACTCAACAACATAAACAGTGTCAGTTTAAAACAGACCAGACTGACTTCACCCTGACTATACCACTGCACCCTCCCTCTGTGTCTCACACACATGCATTGATGTACGTACACACACTCACACACACACACACACACACACACACACACTTTTTTTCCATGTACACTATCATTGGCAGCCTGCAGTTGTCATCTTATTGTCATCGTCTCACCCAGAGACTGCACGTCCAACCACACACACTATGTGGTAGCATAAACGTGTTCTTTGTAAATATGATACACATGTGTGTCTGTAGGTGTGTGGATAGTGTTTTAATTTTACTAACCTTTAACTGACCAAACTTTTGTTAGACATGAAAGACAAACATGGCCATATCAATCTAGAACCAATTACAAGCAGCTTCACGCAGACTGGGCCCCCAGTCACCTTGACAACCAAGATGATTGATCACCAACAGCAACGTTTTTCTAACATGATCAGGCAAATTACCGTGGCGACTGCCGGGGCCATCTGAGTCTCGCGCCACAAAATTAAATCCACTGAGCTCATTGCCTCAACACGGTGACAAACACACACATATTATGTTTCCATGAGTTTGGGGGACATTCAGTTGTCTCACATTAATTTCTCACAGACTTATTGCCTAAACCTAACCTTTACCCCAACCTTAAAACAACCCTTTACCCTTGAGTTATATGAAAGGTACGTTTTGTCATCACAAATGACTGAAGAAACAGATTTGAGTCTCCACAAAGCAAGAAATAGTCCACACACGCATGCACGCACGCACGCACGCACACACACACACACACACAGAGCAGTTCCTCTCTCCTCTCTTGTAGAGTAACAGAGAAAAAGAGAATGAATTTCCAGCAGGGCCTCTGGGGGCCCCAAGCACCAGGTGATGGGACTGGTGAGGGGACATGAAGACGTATTAATGTACTAAAGACTTAATGAACCTCCATCCAGAGCCGAGGCGGAGGAGGGGATGGTGTTTACTTTATTAGTTTACACCAGATTAATGGGGATAATCATTTAAGTGATGGAGATGGATTACCCTCTCAAAGCTGGCTGTGGAGAGGCACAACCACACACCCACAACAGCACACACACAGCTGATCGCCCAGGTGGAGGAGAGATAGTGAAGGAGGACGCTTTTCTCATTTCAGGACAAACAGGTGATCACAAATATTGTCTGCACTACACGTGTCGCCTTATTATAATGCACATTTGGTTCATAGATTTTTTTTTTTTTCAAGAGGGACACTTTTTACTTGTAAATTGCTATTTTTTTCTTAAGTATCTCACGATTGAGAACAGAGATTAAAAAACAAAAACAAAACAACAAAGCAAAACAACAACTACAATTGCTTAAACACCATTGTTTGAAGGTGCAAATACTATGATTCAGTAATACTGGGTGTACAGAACACAGAGGCTTTTGCCTGTTGATAAAACTGAGCAGCGGCGTGAAGTTAAGTTTTTATTTCTGATTTTTATGAAGTGTGAAGTGTGTAATTCCATACTTTGCACTACAATCACACTTTGGAGTTGTAACATGTGCATCTCCAAATGGGGATGACTATGAAGTACTACTAATAAGATAACACACTGATTAGTTTGTGATAAATTGAATTACCTCATATAGAAAAACATACAAAATTCAAACAAAATGTAAACAAAACCATTATTATGTCTGTCATCAGTGCTGTTTGATGGTCATTACACGAAGGAAGAGATGGAGATTTTTGTTCATCATACATGGTAGACACTCATAATTATATCCATAATATCCATTTTAATGTGGCCAGGGCCTTATATCGTTCAGTAGTATTGCAACCAGGATCTGAAACATATTAGCCTGGCTGATGTTCTGTAATTTACTACATTTTCATCATTCATGATTTCATCATTTTTTCAAAAAGATTAAAAAGAAGTCAGAGGATACAATATTTTGTAGAGAAACATTTCAATCTAAAATACTTCCTTGATTTGTTCATACATGATTTCCTGTACAGCACTTAATGGCTAACTCAAATGAGAACTGTAAATCACTTGGTTCATTATTTGATTAGATGAAAAAAATTGGAAAAATGTGAATATGTCTGACACTGACAAGCAACTTGTCCTTTATTCCAGAACTAGTTGAAGCAACAACCACAAGTGTAAAAGTAGAGGAATATATATATATATATATATATATATATATATATATATATATACAGGGTGGGGAAGCAAAATTTACAATGAACATTTAGTTGGTTTTTCTCAGCAGGCACTACATCAATTGTTTTGAAACCAAACATATATTGATGTCATAATCATACCTAACACTATTATCCATACCTTTTCAGAAACTTTTGCCCATATGAGTAATCAGGAAAGCAACGTCAAAGAGTGTGTGATTTGCTGAATGCACTCGTCACACCAAAGGAGATTTCAAAAATAGTTGGAGTGTCCATAAAGACTGTTTATAATGTAAAGAAGAGAATGACTATGAGCAAAACTATTACGAGAAAGTCTGGAAGATACTATTAAAGAAGAATGAGAGAAGTTGTCACCCGAATATTTGAGGAACACTTGTGCAAGTTTCAGGAATCGTGTGAAGGCAGTTATTGAGAAAGAAGGAGGACACATAGAATAAAAACATTTTCTATTATGTAAATTTTCTTGTGGCAAATAAATTCTCATGACTTGCAATTAACTAATTGGTCATACACTGTCTTTCAATCCCTGCCTCAAAATATTGTAAATTTTGCTTCCCCACCCTGTATATATATATGTATGTATATATATATATATCTATATTTATATATATATATATATATATATAGGAATAAAAACAATAACAATAGTATAAAAGTATACGTACAAATATCTATAGGTATAAACAACAAACAAATCAAATGACATCTATAAATAATATATGCACTGCAGTCTTCAAAACGTTTGGATTTAACTTACTAACATACAACTTTGTGTTGATCCTGGCGTCATCAATCACAATAAGCATCCGTGTCAAACACAACAGTAAAACCAATGCTGCAGCAAAACTAAAGAAACAAAGCTATGATTGAGGAAAATTGTAATTGATTCTAGTTCATGAATCAATTAATGGTTTCAGCTCTAAAAAATGCATTGACATCATGTGTGCGACCTTTGTTTATCCTAACCCTATGGAGGTTCATGCAAAAAAAAACTTGACGAAAACGGTCAGGTGAGTATGATGTTATTATTGAAATCGGATGTGAGTGAATGTCCATTTCTATATATGCCTGGCTCCATGTATACATGGCCTTTGAGGATAAGCGCAGTGGTAGGCAGCTATCAGTCAAATAGCAGAAGGGAAAAAATTATTTTGATAACAAAAAATTATCACATTGCTATAATGTGTTTTTTCAATATATGAGTAAATGTTTCAGACCTCATCTAAACCATAAACTCTAGATCTAAACCATACTATACACAGGATAATCATGGTCATAGATGTTTCCTCCCAGTGTGTAAAAATTAAGTCAAATGAAGTGACAGTCAGAGGACACCATGGTTAATACTGGAGCCAGTTCCAACAGAGGGCCGGATCTACTAAAGGTTTGTGTGTATAAAAACGTACGCAAACTCGAAGTCACTTCTACCACTCAATACCAACACATTATCATCATCACCAGTCCTTATTTTTGCTGTATTGAAACATAGATGACTGTTTATTTTGTTAGCTAGGAGTTAGCTGATGTTTTTTCTAGTTAGGAAATGTTCCAGGTGGTCAGTCAATCTGTCTGTTTGAATTGGAGTGAGAGAAGCTGCTGTTGTGTCATGTGCATGTGTATGTATTGAAGCCAAGACAGACAGACATCCAGCCTCATCATAGGTATAAAATTGATAAAAAAAACAAACAAACTTTAAAAACAGGTTCAAGTACGAGTGTAAGATCAAATGGCGTGACTTCATTTTCCACAGCGATCAAATACTCTACTAGTTATTATCTATTATAAGTTGGATAAACATATCAGTTTATATCACTTCATTCTGAGGCTGGGGCACTGATAAGGAGGGTACACATGACAACAAAGAGTATAACAGAGGCATAGAAGCCGGGTCGTTCAAAGTGTGTTAAGTTTCAGTTTGAGTTTTCTGTAGTTACAGAGTGCACCCCCCCACCCCCCCTTCACTGGTCTCTTTCACTGTACTGAAAATGTTCCCAACCGAAATTTTTCTGTACCGTTACACCCCTATTGTAAATTTTTTATACTAGAAACCCCGCTGATCACTGCTGATCAGATGAAACAGCCCTTTGTATTTTATTTGGAGAGAGGGGCATTGTTATACAAGTTTACCCTTCATGTGTATCAGTGACGATTTCTCATAGACTGCAAGGGAAGCCCGGCTTCCCCTAAAATTTCGAAAATTAAATGGTCAAATACGTACGGTTGCGTTGACATTTCATTGACAACAAATGTGTTAGAACACGTTCATCTCAAAGACGAGTTCGTTCAGAATCAGGTTTATCACAAATCAGCGGACTCGATGTTGTTAACTTCTCATACGTTGCGCGGTTTTCTCATACAATCTATGCTCAGTGCATTTGCCCGTAGACACCTGGCGTCCATGTACTTCTATGGGACTTCATGGAACAGTTTTTTTCATTGCCTCAAAACTGGACAGTAATTGGATAAATGCCACGATGTTGTCCCGCCCCCGGACGCTCAGCATCTCTAGGGGTGAATGGAGCTGTGGGCGGAGCTCGGCCGGGCTGGACTTCAAGCTTCCAAGTGCTGATTGGAGGATCAGTTGAAAGGCTGAATCCCGTTTGATTGACAGCTAGTTTAAGATATACTCCTTCACTTGACAGAGTTCAGTTTAATACTGTCACGCATTGTGCTTGTGAAATCAGGAGAGAAACCACTACGAAATTACTTGTTTATTTCTTGCACTGTAAGTAAAACATACTCATTGTATCTCCTTGTTTCAATTTAACATAATTTCAGCGTTTTCTTGTTTACTTGGTACGATAAGGTCACTGACCATTTTCTTAAAAAGGAATGGAGGGCTGAATTTATGTTTAAATAACTTGACATTTTTTTTGATGTAAGCCGACAATGAGCTTCCCCTCTCTGAAAGATGAGCAGCCGCCACTGATGTGTATCTGTCTTGGATTGGGTAAATATTGACAATCAGTTTGAAACCCTTAGAGTTGCAAATTTGTTTTCAGGAGGGGATTTTTCCTGTTAACAGGATTTCCTGTTTTTCTGACCTTACACTTACCTCAAGTTGTCTTTTGGGACATGCATATATTCGTACATATCATACTTGCCTTTAGAGAGGAGTTTATTACAGCCCCACATAAAATCAACAATAATGATCATAATAATATTAAAGCAAACAGAGCTCTTGTATTGGAATAGTATCGGTATTCCCAGATATTCAAAGTCAAGTATTGGGATCGGATCGAAAGTGCAAAAATGTGGAATGGTACATCCCTAGTTAATGCATCATAAGACCGGGGATGAGGGGTTGAATAATTCGTAGGACCAGGGGGGGTGGGTAGCAGTGGCGATTTCTCATAGACTGCAAGGGAAGCCCGGCTTCCCCTAAAATTACGAAAATTAAATGGTTAAATATGTACAGTTGTGTTGACATTTTATTGACTACAAATGTGTAAGAACACATTCATCTCACAGATGAGTTCGTTCAGAATCAGCTTTATCACAAATCGATGGACGCGATGTTGTTCACTTCTCATACATTCCCGTTGCGCTGTTTTCTCATTCGATCTCTGCTCAGTGCATTTGTCCGTAGACGCTGGGCGTCTATGGGCTTCAATGGGACTGAGTGGAACAGTTTTTTTCATTGCCTCAAAACTGGACAGTAATTGGATAAATGCCACGATGTTGTCCCGCCCCTGGACGCTGGGCGTCTCTGGGGGTGAATGGAGCTGTGGGTGAAGCTCGGCCGGGCTGGATGCCAGAATCCCACGTGCTGATTGGAGGATCATTCGAAAGGCTGAATCCCGTTTGATTGAAAGCTATTTTCAGATCTACTCCTTCACTGACACAGTTCAGTTTAAAACCGTCGTGCATTCTGCTGTGAAATCAGAGAAACCACTATGAAATTACTTGTTCATTTCTTGCACTGTAAATAAAACACACTCATTGGACTTCCTTGTTTCAATTTAACATAACTTCAGCGTTTTCTTGTTTCAGTTACGTAATTTAATAATTTCTTGCTCAAGTTTAATATCGTTTTGTAGATAGTTAAATCAATCATACTGTCGGCTAGGTCAGAGTGAAAGGAGCATCTCTTGTTTATAAAGGCTGAAGTCTTACACCCACAACACAATGGGCCAAGGCAATCTAAGCAGCCTATCTCTGCTGGACATTCAGAGGACACTGGTCCAGTCCCTGGAAAAGACGTCTACTTGGTACGATAAGGTTACTGACCATTTTCTTAAAAAGGAACGGAGGGCTGATTGTATGTTTAAATAACGTGACAATTTTTTTTATGTAAGCTGACAATGAGCTTCCCCTGTCTGAAAGACGAGCAGCCGCCGCTGGTGGGTAGAGTTCACCATAAGTACCTTACCAAGAGAGTTACGACATGCTTTGATGTCGCCACTCCGGTGATCTTGTGGTTCATGTAAGCCTGAATAGTTCCAAACGAACTGAGCGCTGTCATGTTCTTCTAAGGGACAAACAGTAGTGAGCATGGTAAATCTCAAAAATAAACCACACACAACCATTGCTGCACTACTGTATGTATTGTTGTGCCAGTTATGCTTTTGAGTAGTGGGGCTGACCACTGAAAAAACTGTATTTATTACTTTGAAAACTTAAAATTTGGGGGAAAAGGTTAGTGTTAGCTTGGGCAGGCTACTCATGTGAGTGGCGCTAACTTTACAAGTTCATTCATTCTGCAGTTGTATTGTACTGGTAAGGAGATAGACAATTTACCATTTTTAAGTTTTACTATTATAGGACTGTGGTACAAGCAGAAAACAGTGGTTTGCTGTGAACACTGTGTGTCTGCCAAGCTCTGCTCTGATAACACACACAATACGACATTAACCAGCGGAGAGCATAGCAGCTAAATTAGCATGCTAGCATTAGCACAGATGCTAAACTAATTAAAACCTCAACATTAGCAAACTCAAAACTCAACAGAATTCTTCTAGGATGAGTCGAATATTACAAACACCAAGTTACTGAAGTTTTGCCTTCTTTAACTCATGAATAATAACTTTAATGAACTTTTATTGGCAGAGCTCAGCTCTACAGCAACTCTCCTCCTAATTAGCACATGACCTCAGCTGACAAACTTAACCAAACATCACCAGGTTCAGCAAAACAACTAAAATAAAACCTGCTGATACCAAAATTTGCACTTACGTTTCCTTATTTTAAAAACTCCATAATTTGTGGTTATAGTGGTTAAATCTCAACAGTTGGCCAAGTGACGCAAGCTAACTATAGGGCTACAGCTAAAAATCAAACATAACAGTTGTTTAAGATATAAATTTATACATACGCTACCACATACTAATAACTTGAAATTTAAATGACTGTGTTCTGATTATTAATTTTATCTGAAAACTTCTCATTTATATAAAAATTTAGCTTAAACATCAATTCCTGTGCCTCAGTTCTCATGTTGTATCATCAGTTTTGATTTTGAAATGGCCTAGAGTAATTTCATACTATCCTTGAATTCCAATTTACTGTTTAACCTTGTGTACATAATTGTTATAAGTCTTTTATATTACTTTTTAACAGGTAAACCCAGGGTTGTTTCTACATCATTCCAAACACATAACACAAATCAATGGATTAGTCGATAGCAGGAGCTTTATTCATATAAAGACAAGTTATGACCAGAAAACATACAAAAAAATCATTGCCTCATAATGCAACTTCCATTTTTGCACTTCTTTGGCTTGTTCAGTGAGTTTTAATGGTAAGGGAAATAATACTAGAACTGTTGGGTCTCCTTAATGTTAGTGTCTGCTTAGTGTCTTTTGTTTTATGGAATTATTTATGACATGCTGGTCTCTGACAGTTAACATGTTTTTGATATTTGTCCAGTTAAGAGCTTGTTTTTGGAATTGTGCTTTGCTTTCCAAAAACTGGTGAAATTGAGGTTTTAAATGACGTTCATCTGGTTATGTGGATGCATAGAATTTGCATATTACTACAAGTGTCGTGTAACATTATTGTGCACATCCAGGTTTAGGGGGCTTCGTCTGCACTGTGAGCCCGACCCTCTGGAGCCACAAACAACTTGTCTCAGTTTTTAATGAAATGTAAACAAATTCCACCATTCAGCTTCTTGACATAGCTTACTGCAGCCTATACTCTACTAAAACTTGCTGCTGATGTCATTATAGGCATATGGGATAAAATGGGATTTGTGGGCAATAACATAAAGGCTGCTTGGGGTTTACAGCTGTGTTGTATACATTAGGCTAATGGAAATGTGAAACATAGCTTTGGCCTGTCGCTCGAGCTGCTGGGTGATTGAGTAAAGTGCTGATGGGGAGAGTCACTGTTCCCTGAAGGAAATTAAGATGCTGTTTTGTCAGAGAAGTCTGGTCTTACAGACAAGATATAGCATCCATCTGCTGGCAATAAAAGTGTCACACACATTTGCCTGCACGGACACACTGGAACACTTACTCAGACATTCATCTGTATACAGTTGATCTATATACTGAATGTTGTGTACACACACACACACACGAGCAAGAAATGCAGGAATAACTGAAAATATACACAAAGACTTGGGTGTCCAGAAATTCATCATACACACACACACACACACACACACACACACACACACACACACATAGTCCACTAATATGCAGAAAAGCAGAGGTGAATATATTCACCTGCACACAACACAATGTGGAATAATTTGGAACACCACACAGACACACAGACACACACACACCACACTGACATACACCTACACACACCATCCACCAAGAGGTTTAATTACTGTCCTCTTTCAGTTTTCCCCTCTCCTGCCCACTGCAAGATAGATTTCAGTGTCAGAGTGTCTGACAGATTGAGACAGAGCACAGGTACCACTGCATATGCACATGTATACGTGACCGTGCACATGCACACGCGCACACACACACACACACACACACACACACACACACACACACACACACACACACACACACACACACACACACACACACACACACACACACACACACACACACAAAGGCATCAAGTTTCAACCCCAGACACACATTCACACATGTGAGCAAAACCTTTTTTCCTTGTTCTGCTCTTCTGCTTTCAGCATTCTCCCTTCTCAACACATGCAAACACCTCCCAGACCCGCCTTTCCTCTCCTACGCCACACACATATCCATGGTTACGGGGTACACAGTAGAAGTAAATACACTTTCTGAGTCAGACTGGATCGTTTGGATTGGGACAGAGTAATTCAGACTACAGTATGAGTTAAGTTTAAAGCACAGTATTTCAGTATTTCAAGTGACCCAAACAACTTCTAAATGAAGAGCGGAATGTATGTAGTATACAATAGTTAGACTGTAAAAAATATAAATAAATAAAAAAATTTACAAAACTGAAGCAACATGGAGAAAAGGTAATTTTATCTCCAGGTTAAAACAGTGAAAATTCTCTCTACTTAAAGGTTAGTTTGCTAAACTCTAATATGTAAGTTATCGGTTCTAAATTGAAACTAAATTAGAATCCTAATTGATATAAGTTCCATATTTCCAGTTGTCATATGCTCCTACACTTAACTGTACTTCAGCATAATGTACAATGTAGGGCTGGAATTAATGATAGTTCAGGAGCCAGGATAGCCTACCATGCACCCCCCCACAGCAAAATGTCACCCAATTTTTTTTAACCTTTGTGATGTCCTAAATGAGAAATTGAGTGGTAACTCTAAAGCAACTCATTCCCAGTGTACTTTCTGACGTCATGTTTTAGGGTACTCCAAAGCGCGATATTTTCCACTGCTCTTGTGGTTCGTTTTTGCCACAAATTGACATAGGTATTGTAGCCATTCATCCCATGGCAACTGCAGCATGTTATACATCAGAAAAAGCCTAGAATCTCTAGTTTCCAAATATGATCATTTTGTTTTTGTATCTTTATCACAATAAAAATGACATATGATGTAAGGACAGCATGTCTTAAAGTTAACCTTTTCGCAAAAAATTTCATAGCAGCAAAAAAACACTTTCAAGAAATATATATCTCTGACAACTATTATGGTGATATACAGTATTGCATATTCCTGATAGAACACAGTATATATTGCATATTCATGGTAGAATTACATGCATTATGATGTTTTGATGCCTACATGTTTAGATATTAGGGTTTTCAAAAGTTCAATATTTTCTGCTACTCTTTCAGTTCGTTTTATCTTAAATTGACATAAGTATTGTAGGAATATATCTCTTGGCAATTGCAACATGTTAGACATCTTGACACAATAATCTCTAGTTACAAGTAAAATAATTTTATTCTTGTAATTATAACATACTAAAATTACAAAATAATGACATGATTAAACATTACTCTTCCAAATCTTCAGTATTTATAAACGCATGTTACTTGAAATGACTGAAAATGTCAGACAGATTCCTGTCAATATACAAAATGTAAACGACCAGACTTACAGTTTGAATTATTTAGCGAAACCTAAAGAGTAAATGTTGCTAAATACTCAAGAGTAGCAATCAGCAATAAAATAAAGAATTGTTCCATAAGTAAAAGTGCATAACATTACTAATGAACTGTCGAAGAATAAATTAGTCTGCGACTAATTTTGCCATTGATTATTTGTCAACTAGTCAGTTAGTTGTTGGAGCCCTATACCTATGTTTATTTTAACAGCCTATTGTTAGTGCAGAAAGAGAAATTTTCACTTTCTATTCAAGTCTCTTCTCTTGTCCCACAGACACAGATACACTTATAGACAGCATAACATAGTCAGTATAAAAATATATAAAAATCCATAAAAAATAATGCACATAATAAAATCTATGATAAAAATATAAAAAATGGTACTAATTGGATAAAAAGTTTTGCACTGAGTATAGCCCAAGTCAATCAATATTGCACAGTGTGGGTGTGATCCCTCCATATATTGCACAGTTTATTTCTGACACTTGAGTGTGTTTATCAGTCCCACAGCAGTTGGGTAAAAAACTGATGGGTGTTCTTCGACGTACTGTTTTGCTGCCATCAAGGTTCTTTATGTTCTTGATGTTCAGTGTGTTGATGAGTGTGACATAGAGTGTATTCTTTACAAATGTACATCATTTTTAATTAACCGTCACATGATCCCACATATAGGCCAAAGGAGATTCTTTTTGAGTTGCCAAGTAAATTTACAGCATTCTCCATCTTTTCTTTGAAATAAGTTTCTATAGTACACCTTTGTGTCACATGTGTTATGGTGGTGGAAAGGAGAGGACTCAAATGCTCAGTGCTGAAGGGAGATCAACGAATTTATTAACATAAATAACAACTTAAACAAGGAAACACACAAAAACCTGAGTCAGAGTCCAAGTGGGTAAATGTCTAGGTTATGGATTGCTTGGAGATGATGAGATGGACTAGCGTCGTGCAGCTGCAGCACCAAGCCTTAAATAGGCTCACTGGTGCTCCGCAGGTGAGTCAGATCATGGTTGATTATGTGGAGAGGGAGGAGCTAGCGGTCCCACCGGCACGGACCGTGACACAATGGACTTACAATGTGCCTGTTAAAATTTGAAGAATGGTCCGGATGTATTTAACTAATGGAATGTAGATTAGTTAAACCATAAAGACCCAAACATCCACTGGCAACCAAAAACATTTACTGATCTAACATATTTAATACCTGTTGATCCACTAATCATATCAATACATACAAATAATTGGTGTAAAATGCAGTTTTTCATGGTCATCAGATATGACCCATTTGACCGTTCAGAGGTTCCGTAGTGAATGTGGAAACACCGTTATCTTCTACAACATTGATTCACCAGTAAAACCCATGGAGTTGGATCAATGACAGTGGATAAACACTTGTTTTATGTTTGGTTAATGATATATTTGTTGAAGAAGTCACTTTGTCTGTTTTGATATAATAACCTTGGACATTACTATGAGTTTTCATGAACATCTAAATTAAATATAGGAAACTGAATACATGAAAATTCATGATTTACATTGAAATATTAGGATAATATTATTAAAAACAGTGGTAAATAACTTAAGAAAGGGTAAATAAAGAGAAAATTCATTTGGGAACTGCCATAAAAGTAACACTGTGTCATGTCGGCTTCTGGACTTTGTCTGTCTTGTCTGTTTTGTTTGTCATTTCCTGTTTTATTTTGTTAAGTTTCCCTCATGTGTCATGTCTGGTGTTTTTACTTCCCTTCCCTGATTGTGTCCACCTGCTCTGATTACCTGACTCCTCCCTGATTATCTCCACCTGTGTCCAATTGTCTTCCCGCCCTCCTGTGTATTTAAACCCTCAGTCTTCCCCTGTTTAGTTGCCAGTTTGTGCTCTACAACTTGTTGTGTTCACTAACCAGCGTTTTGGATTCTATTCGTTTGTCTGCCGTTTTTGACCCGTTTTCGTCCTTCGACCACTGATTCAGCCTGTTCCTATCCTGCCTGCTCGTTATCAACCTGGTTCATTACCCGACTCTGTCTCTGCCTACTCCCTTTATCACCTCAGCCTCCACCGATTACCTGTGCTTCGACCTTCGCCTGGATTACTACCGTGAGTTTGCCTGTCCCCCATGTACCGTTGCTTGTGTGACTGCTTTTCCGTGTATGACCTGGCTCGTTTTTTGACCACCCTCTGTTTGTCCCTAGTGGGGATTCTGTTGGGGTTTTCCCGGCTCGGCCAAGCTGGTCGTCTGCCGTATCCACCCGCAGCCCAGATGTCTTTCCCCGGATCCGGTGGCCCCACAGAAGTTGTTATCTCTGTGTTGTATACTTATCCCTGTTAAAGTGTCTAATAAAAACACTAAACCTTACTGGATTTTTGTGGTCTTGCTTTTGGGTTCAGCCTTTGTACTTAGCCTATCACACACTGGGTCTTTATGGGTTAATTGGCTTCATATGTTTGAAACAATAACAATAGCTGCAATTACAGTTCTTGCCAATCAAAGAAAACTGCAGAATTTGATTCACTATGTCAAAATTCTATATACAGTACATGTCAAATAACACTTGGAGCTGAACATATCATCACAATCATTAATCAAGTCCATCTGCAATCAAACTTTTAACCAAAGTAGCATGTTTACATCAGTATGATCTACACTTGCACCATTTATACAACAGCAGCTGTGTGAACTGGGAGGGGGGCTCTGCAGGGGTCCGCTGCAGCTCTCAGGCCTGGTTAACCCCCCCAGTACGTAAAGAGAGGGTGACAGACAGAAGACAGAGGGTTGAGTGCAGAGCAGGAAGGTATTTATATGCATATGGCTGGAATGGGGGTGTTTGAGGGGTTGTCCTGCTCCTGAAATTCAGATAAGATTATGCAAATATTGCTCTAATAGTAGAGTGCAGTTTTATTATTTGTTTTAACGACCCTTAACCCAAAAAACACCCAAACAGCCACTGGCAACCAAAGTCATCTACTGAGCTAAATTGTTTAATAACTTAAGAATCTTAACCACCAAACTTATCAATATGTTGAAATAATTGATGTAAAATACAGTTTATCATCTTTTCATGGTCATCAGATATGACCCATTTGGATGTTCAGAGGCTCCGTAGTGAACATGGAAACACGTCACATCTTCTAAAACACTGATTCACCAGTAAAACCCATGGAGTTTGATCATTGACAGTGGATGGAGACACTTGTGTTCATTTTCAGTTATTGATATATTTGCTAAAAAAAAGTCTCTTTTTTGTCAGTTTTCTCTGTTTCTGATAATAATCCTCAACTTTAATCTAAGATTTTATGATCATCTACATAATCACTCTACCAAAAACAGGAAAATGCCTGATTTTCACTGAAATATGCAAGATACAGAAGATAATATAATAGATAGTGATGAATCACTCAAGAAAGGTTGAAGAGAGAAAAAGAGAAGAGAAGAGAAAAATACATTTGGGAACCACCACAAAAGTACCACTGGGTTTTTATGGGCTAAAGTAGTTTTACATATGAGAGGAAGCAAAAACAAGTTATGTGCGACCCAGTTCATCATGTAAATACATTTACTTGCCCTTTCTTGTAAAGTATTTGACATATACAATAATGTAAAGCGCTTTGGGTGCGTCGAAAAGCACAATAGAAATCAAATCCATTATTATTATTATTATTATATGTTTTCAGATAACACAAGCATAAAAAGAAATGATGCCTATGTGGTGACAAATTTCAGAGTGAACCACAAACAGGACTGAGGATGTGTGTGACAGTCCTTTATCTTATTGATCATTTATGTTGCTGTTGTGTCATGATGGGTTTCTTAATTACTAGATAGTACCTGCTTGTTTAAACGAGGCTTACGCTGTCGGGGGCCGGAAGCAAGGGTATATCCCCGAAATCTTTTGTCATATATAAATCTGTCCATGATAATTGTTAGACAATTGATATGAACTCAATTTGAGCTGATCAACCTGATAGTGGCCGAGTAATGGTGAGAGAACCAAGTTTTTCCCACAAAACTGCACCTAGTGAATGAAAATGACACATATGAACTTTGGATGGTAGCAAGAAAATGGACATTTGTAAGACGATCAGTATGAGCCAAATTCTATCTCAGTCGGCCTATTACTGCTTGATTTATGTCCAAAAAATTGATTTTCAACTAAAGCGCCCTCCATTTGGATGACTTGTAATACTCATAGAGAAGCTGAAATCTATAGGGTTCTTCCACTAGGGGTCCCCAATGTTGGTTTTCAAGGGAGAAGAAATCCAACCAAATCTGTCCTATTTATCACATTCAAGAATATCCAGTGGCGGCAGATCTAGCAGTGGCGTTCGGGGTAAAACCATTATAATTAGAGTTTAAATCGCTGGCAACAGCCTTCTTCACCATAAAAACTCTGATGTAAAGTATAAAAAATGTACAGTCTAATCACTTATTGTTTATTAATCTCTTTCTTCAAGAACGCAATGCGAGTAATTAAAAAATCCTACAAAAACAATCTTACTCATTTTGAATATTGAATGTGTAAATGATTTTTTTTTAGTTACTAGTAATGACAGTTGTCCTTCAGGATTTGTCATCAACACACAGCTTATTTCCACATTATCATAATCATAGATAGCCTGCACACTGTTAGTTGTCAAAGGCTATACATCAACATGAATAATTTAAAATGAGAAATGAAATGCAGTATGCTGATATATTTCTACGATATTAGTTCTGCTGTTTTCTAATAAATCTCCAACAGTGTATTTGAATTAAAGACAAATGTATTGTAATGATATGTGCCCTCTATGTAAAAGCATATGGAAATAAACAATTCATTCATTTTCTGAACTGTATAATCCTCTGGAGGGTTGCTGGAGAGCTTCAGGTGGAATTTAACTACCATCCATCGCTAGGTTTGAACCCAGAACTTTCTTGTTGTGAGGCAGCAGCGGATTTAAACCACACATCTTCCAGAAAATCTGCAGTTAAAATAAAAAAATAAATATAATTACACCATAAATTGGTCAAAGTGTGAGTTTATGCCTCTTTCCACTCTATATTCAATAGGTATTCTAGGTAGTATTCAATTTAAAGTGGTGTATGATCATTTCAACTATCTTGGTTTAACTATACCTTAAAATCCAAAGTTGATATTTAAACGAAACTTTGCTGAATTCTTATCAGGGATTAAACAGAACATTGAATGTTGGAAAACCTTACCTCTATCAATGGTTGGTCACATAAACTCAGTCAAAATGGTCTCTCTTCCCAGATTTCTTTATTTATGTCAAAATCTCCCTGTATATCTGACCATGCCCTTCTTCAGAAATTTAGATTCAATTATCCCTTCTTATATCTGGAATACCAAAAATCACAGAATTTTGAGAATACACTTACAGAAACCTAAAGTGAAGGGGGGACTAGGCCTGCCAGTCTTTAGGCATTATTACTGGGCTGCTAACATGAGGGTATTGATATTTTGGTGGCAAGGCGCTCTGAACAACCTTAGTTCCAACCCCCCTTTGTGGCTGAGACTGGAAGCCAGCTCTGCACATAACTCCTTCTTGCTGGCCATGCTTTTCTGCAAGTTTGAAAAAGCAGGTTCCCTTAAAGGTCAATGTTTTGTGGTAAAACAGTCTGTCAGGATTTTGAATCAGATCAGGAAATTTTTTAACACTGCCGGAGACTTCTCTACAAACACCTATAGGTTTCAATCACTCCTTTTTGCCCCCTTGGTATGACAAGTCTTATGGTGACTGGAGGAAGAAGGGCTTGGTCTCACTTGAAAAGTTACACATTGATGGTGAATTTGGATCTTTCAGTCAACTAAAGAAACAATATAACCTGTCCAACTCTCCCCTTTTTTTTTTTTTTTTGATATTTACAGGTCAGACATTATATAGTATCTAAAATCCCAAGTTACAAAAGTCTTCTAATGGAGCATGAGATCTATAATGTGCTGAAAAGCCCTTCTTCCTCAGACATCTCAT
This sequence comes from Sphaeramia orbicularis, assembly GCF_902148855.1. Lineage (NCBI taxonomy): Eukaryota > Metazoa > Chordata > Actinopteri > Kurtiformes > Apogonidae > Sphaeramia > Sphaeramia orbicularis. The sequence continues at coordinate 48,005,493 of NC_043971.1, read as the reverse complement.
CTCAAAATTTGTACATTTGTTTGATGAATGTGTTGAAGCAGATAGTGTGAATATAAGAGATGCTTGGGGAGAAGAGATAGGCATTGAATTAACTGAATCTATGTGGGACAAGTGTCTGTCTAAGATTCACTCATGTTCTATAAACAGTATGGTTCAGCTGATCCAATTTAAGACTGTCCACCGTCTCCACTACTCCAAAGTCAGGCTGAACAAGATTTATCCCTCAGTCTCCCCAGTGTGTGACAAGTGTAAAATGTTGGAAGATACCTTGTCTCATTCCTTTTGGTTCTGTTCATTGACAGGTTTCTGGTCTAAAATATTTGACTGGTTCTCCAGGGCCTATAAAAGGCCTCTTCAGCCGGAACCAGGACTTGCTATTTTTGGCTGTTCTCAGACTGTCGGGAATATACCTGCAACACTACAGCATCCACTGGAACTTGGAATGATAATCGCTAAGAGGCTGATATTTAAAAAATGGAAGTCCCCAAATCCTCCTTCTTTTCAAGCAAGGGTCAATGATATGTTGTCATTAATACAGATGGGAAAGCTCAGGTCTATGAGGACCTGTTCTGTGAACACTTTTTCCAAGTGTTTGGACTCTGTTTCTCGCATACTTGGGGAAGTTAAATTGGACTACGGATTATATCTGTATAACAGTGACTGTCCTCTGCCTCTGCCCCCTTACTTTCTTTGAATAAGGAGTGGCTAGATAATTAATTAGTTGTTGCACACATCTGACCCTTTGTTTTTGTGTTTTTGTGTTTTACATAACTTTAAAAATAAATAAATAAATATATATATATATACACACACACACACACACATATATGTATGTATGTATGTATGTATGTATGTATATATATATATATATATATATATATATATATATATATATATATATATATAAAGATATATATATATATATATATATATATATATATATATATATATATATATATATATATATATATATATATATATATATATATATATATATATATATATATATATATATATATACATACACACACACACACACACACACACACACACTAGGCCTGTAATGGTACACGTACCGAACCGAACCGTTTCGGTACACACCTGTTCGGTTCGGTACACAGCTGTACCGAAACGGCACAGTATGTTGAGAAAAAGAAAAAGGAACAAAAGACGTTGTTTGATGCGGAGCTTTAAATCCGCGCAAGTTCCACACGGACATACTGAAGGACGCACACATTGACTCGAAATATGAAATAGCAGCTGATATAAGGTTAAAAAAAACCAAAACAAAACAACAAATGATGTGAACCTGGAAGCAAGAGACTGGAGACCTTCCGCCATCATTACAGTCCAGTTTGGATCAGTTCAGGTTCAGGTGAAAGACAACAACGAGGAAACAGATGTTAATAAGACGGACGTTGCTTACCGCCTATGAACTACGGTAGTTCTGAAACACTTACACCTGCTCTGTCTGTCTGTCTCTCTCTCTCACACACGCTGTATAACAGAGGAATAGAACCCGGAGTTGGACGTTGAAAATGTATAACGTTTCACTTTCATTTCACGCCAGTGTTAGTTACGTTAGTTATGGACCCCCACCCCCCTGGCTCTGACCAAAAAACAAACAAACAAACAAACAAACAAACAAACAAACAAACCATCCCCCCAACAAATCGCTCCCTGCACGCGCACGCACGTACACACAGTGTCCTAAACAGTTTGTTCTCTGTCCTAAAGTAAATAATTTGGTTAATTTTTTGTTGTCAAAGTTTCTCTTCAGTATGTTTAAACAGAATACCAGTTTACCCTCTTTGTTAATGTTGTACTCCATATGGAATTTTTTTGTTATTTTTTTGCAGAATGTGAACTGACAGAACTGTGATTAGATTTTTGTTGTTTGTTCAAAATTACCTGTCAGGGAAAAGTGCAATACTAGTGTTTAAAATACAGTTAGCAATATTAATAATTAATTTTTATTTTCTATTTGATTTATAGCAGCAGAATTATATTCCTGTTTTTCTATATTCTATTGTGTCCAAAAACTGGGGGAAAAATTTTCAAAAATTCATAAATGTATTAAAAACATTTTTAGGGGTTTTCTTTCTTCCTGTACCGAACCGAAAAAAACCCGAACCATGGCTTTGAAAACCGAAAACGTACCGAACCAAAATTTTTGTATACTGTTACAGGCCTAATAAAAAAAAAAAAAAAAAAAAAAAAAAAAAAAAAAAAAAAAATATATATATATATATATATATATATATATATATATATATATGTAATAACAAAAACTAAATAATAAAAAAGTAGCTATTGCCACAGTACTGTGGGACTTACTTTCTCATTTATCTATTACCACTGAGCCAATCAATGCCCTCATCATATCATGTGTAGACTGGTAACCTGTCACCCTGCTGCCCCAATACTGTGGCAGTAAGCATCGCACATGCTGTGTGCCAGTCCAGTAACAGGAAAAGGCTAGGGTACAAGTTACCGGGGGCTAAGTCCAGATGACAACACTTGTGGTATTTTTCTTTTGCGAATTCTAAAAGTTTTGCATCCATACATGTATTGTTTCAAGAAATATCTGCATCCAGGTGGAAATGGGAAAACTGGGTTAAAATGGTGTAATATGTATGCCACACCAAATGTGGCACTGAACACAACCACACACAGAGCTGCAGGATTTGTCCACTCTGAGACCTGTTCTCCAAAAATACAGTTTCAGGGCATTGACAACGCCAGTGTCATATGGACGACAGGCCAAAACGATATTAAACTTTTGTGCCCCGGTGTCTGGCTAGTGCCTGGGAGTCCTGGTGTGTGTGTGTGTGTGTGTGTGTGAGAGAGAATGTGTGTGAGTGTGTGTGTGTGTGCACGTGTTTGTGGGTATGTGTGGGTGTGTCATGTGTGTTGGTGTGTGTGAACGAGTGCTCATGTGTGCATAAGAGTATGAATGAGGGATTGTGTGTGCAAGTCTGTGTGTGCTGGTGTGTAGGGGAGCTGATGGAGCAGGTGGGTGGGTGTGGATGTACATGTATGTTTGGTGAATGAAGGAGGGCTGTGGTGTGGTGGCGGTGGGGGAGGGGGACTGCAGGTGTGCCTGGGGGGTTGCGGCCCCTGCGGGGGGTAGGGGGGATGTCGCTGGGGGTTCTCTCGGGGTGCGGTGGTGATGTGTGGCCGTGGTGGTGATTGGGACCTGGGGCGGGGGTGCTGGTCGCTGGGTCTCGTGCTATGGGGTGGCACTGTGCCGGTGATCGCTGCATCCCTAGTGCGTGTAAGACTGGGGAGGTGTGGAGTGTGGTGGGTCCCCGTGCCTGTTTGGGGGGCTTTGGGGCGGCTGGTCCCAGGTCCGTGCCCCCTCAACTGCATAGGATGATTGAGTGTGTGGGTGGCCTCTGGGGGTGGGCGGCGGCCTTCTGGCTGCAGTCGCTGGGTGTCCGCGGTCTCTGGACTGCCCCGCTCCTTGGTGGCCCCTGCCTGGAGACGGGTACTGGGGAACGGGGGTGCCGAATGTTGGCTGGCTCGTCTTCTGGGAGGAAACTTCCTCCCAGTCATACCATCCCCCAACCCCTCGCCTCCCCACCCCCTCACACAAAGCAGGTAGGGTCTTGGGGAGGGTGCACATCCCGAGGGGGTACGGCGGGGGGTCACTAAAACGGCCTCCCTCTGTGGTACCCTGGGGTGGCTAACTCCTCAATTTTAATTACACTCACCCACAACACAACACGCAGAAACAGAAACACTGACGCCACACATTCACTGTTGGGGGGCGGGCTGCATGGCGCCTAGGGGGCGGTGCCATGCTGGTGGGTGAGGCTGCCTGTGTGGCATTGCCCTCAGTGGTGCGCAGTTATGCTCCTCAATTTTAACCGCTTGCATACACACCTCACACTTCAAAACACTGATAGGTGGGGAGGCGAGGGGGAGGGGGGTCTTCCCACACCCCTGTTTCCTGGATGCCGTCTGGGGCGGGGGGTTGGAACATTGGCTTGGGGCTCACCTGGCTGCATTGCTGGGGGGGTGCCGCCCTCTGATGAATGATGTGTGCGCATGGGGATTGTGATCGGGGGGGGGGGGGGGGGGGGGGGGGGCTGGGCCAGCCGCTCTCTTGCCTGCCGCAGGTCGTGTTGGGACCGGGAAAGATGTGTGTATGCAGGCATTGGGGGTGTGGCGGTTGCTAGCGGGGTGGTGGGCCACGGTGGGGTTCCTGGCAGCTGGTGTTGCTGCTGTTGGTGCTGGGGCTGCGCTTGAGTGCTGCGCCTTGGGGGGACTCGCGGCGGTGCTGCTCGCTGCTGGGGTGGGGTGGGGGTGGGTGGCAGCACTCCGGATACGCGTGTCTGGTGCGTGCAGGTGTGTGTGCAGGTGGGTGGGAGGGGCTGTTGATGGGTGTGGGTACATGTGTGGGTATGTGTGTACATGTAGATGTGTATGTGTGGGCGTGCATGTGGGTTGGTGGGTGTATGGGCATGGGTGGAGGTGTTTGTGGATGTGTGTGTGAATGGTCGAACATGTGGGATGGGTGGTGTGTATGTCTGGGAGTCAGTGGGTGTGTGTGCATATGCTTGTGTGGGTGAGTGGGGGACTGGAGGGTATGCAGGGTTTGGGGGTTGGGCTTGGTGGGATGGGGGGGGTGGGCCTCCGGGCCCCTGGGGTGCTTGGCGGTGGCATCGGGGTGCACACTGGCCTGCAGCGGGTGGCTGTCTGGGCCGGCCTGGCCGCCCAGTGTGCTGGGTGGGACCCCTGCCCGGGGAGACGGGTGACATCTGGGCTTGTGGGGCTCGGGGACTGGCGCCTTGCCTGCCCCTGGGTGGCTGGCCCCTGGCGGGGGGTGGCGGCTGGTGTCCCTGGCCCCTTGGGGCCTGTGCTCAGGTGCTGTGGGGCCTCTGGCGGGGGCCTCCCTCGACCATGTTCAGAGCGGGCACACTGTTGCGGAGGGGGCGGGCTGGATCCCTCCTCTCTGAGGTGTCTGCTGGTTGGCTGGGCCTTGGGGCCCTCTTGGTTGGTCCCTGATCCTTGGAGGGAGTGCGGTTGTGGTTGCATGTCTGTGTTCTTCACCTCAGTTTGTTTGCCTGGTTCACTCTGTCACAGCAGATTAATGTGAACAACTGATGTTATGTGGATTTGTTACTGGTATTATTTGTTGTAGGTATTATTTGTGCGAAAGTGGTATACAATATTTTGTTCATGCTTTCTTTTCTTATATTCATCATTTCACAGGTCTTATGTATTTCATTGTTGTTGTTGTTGGTTTTTTTTTGTAGTTTTGTTTGTTTTGTTTGTTTTCTCTCTCTTCTGCCCAGTTTACTCAGTTCTGGTTGTAGTTATTGTTACCATTATAATTGTTTCCATGGTTGTTACTGTTTGTATTGTTGATACTTTCTTGTGAGGGTCTTCGCCACCTTCTTCTCTCTTGTTCTCTCCCCTTCTTCTACCCCCACCCCCCCTATCAGGTCCGGCATCGAAATGTGGTTCAACAAAACTCATAATAAACACAGTAGAATATCAAAGGGCACTTCATATACTTTATGAAGTAACCCTTGGCAAAGCAAATTTGTTCAGCACCAAAAGGAACCAGACTACCATTCTGCTGTTAGGACTCTGGACAAGACAAGTAGAAAAAAAAAACAAAAAAAGTAGTGTGAGATACTCCCTGGTAAAATGTCCAAATAAAAGAGGATACACAAGCAAAGGTGTCAGAAAAATGGGCAATGATGACTGGGAATACAGTTGGTGTCGGCTGCTGCCTTATCGGTACTGACAGCTGCCTGTCAGCCAGCTGAGCCCATTAAAAAGAAAAAAAAAAAACTTTTGTGGATTGACATAATTTTGTTGTCACGTGTATGGGGCATAAATGTCAAATATCACCACAGTACTGTGACAACAGGAGACTAATGAGTTCATGTAACAGCATCCATGATTGGCTCTGTGAAAACAAAATGCTGTTACTGCTTATTGTCACAGTACAAATGCTAACATTTGATTGGCTCTGTGGCAATAGACAAACTGTACACAGTAATGTGGCAGTAGCCATTGCAAAATAATAATTCAACTATTAGAAGAATTATTAGTAATGTCTCTGAGAAAAAGAGGAAAATATTGTGTTAGTTTTATATAAAATCCGGTCATTATAATAAAAAAAACAGAAAATATTTTTAAGACTTTGAGGAACTCAAATAAAAAAAGACATCATTTAGCCATCATTGTGGTATAGTGTCCTACCTTTAACCAAAATGTTTCAGTTGCTTGAATTTTTGGCATAAAAGTGGAAACTTATGCCAGGTTTCCTTATGCTATCACCTCAGGGCAATGGCAGCATATAGAGAGTAAAGAAAATTGGTCCAAGTACAAAACCCAGTGGAATGTGTGACTAACCTTTGTTTGGGTGGATGATTGATCAGTAACATGTAGGAACTGGGACCTTATGTGACAGTTGAGGCTTATAATATGCAATGTTAATGCAGTACAATGTAATAACCTTTCTATCCAGACCTCCATTAATTTTTGGCCACAATCTTGTATTGATGATGGAAGAGTCAGACTGCTAAATAAAGTCTGCTTTCAACCTGATAACCACAAAATTGTAATTACATACAATATTTTGCTCACTTATGTATATTTCTTTTGCTTATCACATTGCTAATATTTGTCTAGTACATATTGTAGAAATTGCTATTCTAATTGTGTTTAATAGAATGTTTATATATATATATATATATATATATATATACACACACACACACATATATATATATATATATATATATATATATATATATATATATATATATATATATATATACACATATATATACACACACACACACACACACACACATATATATATATATATATATATATATATATATATATATATATATATATATATATATATATATATATATATATATATATACACAGGGTGGGGAAGCAAAATTTACAATGAACATTTAGTTGTTTTTTCTCTGCAGGCACTACGTCCTTTGTTTTGAAACCAAACATATATTGATGTCATAATCATAGCTAACACTATTATCCATACCTTTTCAGAAACTTTTGCCCATATGAGTAATCAGGAAAGCAAACGTTAAAGAGTGTGTGATTTGCTGAATGCACTCGTCACACCAAAGGAGATTTCAAAAATAGTTGGAGTGTCCATAAAGACTGTTTATAATGTAAAGAAGAGAATGACTATGAGCAAAACTATTACGAGAAAGTCTGGAAGATACTATTAAAGAAGAATGGGAGAAGTTGTCACCCAAATATTTGAGGAACACTTGCGCAAGTTTCGGGAAGCGTGTGAAGGCAGTTATTGAGAAAGAAGGAGGACACATAGAATAAAAACATTTTCTATTATGTCAATTTTCCTGTGGCAAATAAATTCTCATGACTTTCAATAAACTAATTGGTCATACACTGTCTTTCAATCCCTGCCTCAAAATATTGTAAATTTTGCTTCCCCACCCTGTGTGTGTGTGTGTGTGTGTATATATATATGTGTATATATATGTGTGTGTGTGTGTGTGTGTGTGTGTGTGTGTGTGTGAGAGAGAGATTGAGTAGTCAGCTTCAGGTAGTCAGCTGATCTGAACCAACTCAATCTGCCTCCACAGGTTGGTCTGTAGGCAATAGGTGTGATGGCTCTATCACTTCATCCTTCAACTCCTTTTTTTCTGAGAAGTCTCACTGATAAGTCAGTCTCCTCCCCCCCCCCCCCCTTCTCTCTCTCTCTTTCTCTTTAACCCCAAATGGTCAAGGCAGTCGTCCATCCTCCAAACGTCGGTTTCTGCCTGTTAAAAGGAAATTTTTCCTTCCACTCTCACTAAGTGTTTGCTCCTGGAGGGTTCTGTTGGGTGTCTGTAAATTGGCTAAAGAGTCTGGTTTAGACCAGCTCTAAATGTAAAGTGCTATGAGATAACTTTTTGTTATGATGTGGTGCCATATAAATGAAATTTTATTGATTGGGTAATGCTTCAAAGTTTAGTCTCATTCCCTTGAGTCTTGAGTTTCCACTCTGCATGGAAGCTATGTTCATTGGTAATAATTTTATTTCACAAAGCATTTAAGAGGTTTTGATCTGACAGTCATGAAATCATTTAACCCAATTTTAATAGTTACACTAATATCCTCAGCAGTGGTGGCTGGTGAAATATTTTTTTGGTGGGGTGCAGTCTGCAAGTCAGTTTTTGGATGCACTACAACCACATAAGTATCATCACAAAGATACGCCAAAGCACATGCACCACTATTTTACAATATTAATTTAAATTAAAATAAAAATAGACAGTATATGCTTTCAAGTCATGGATTTTTTTGTGTGTAAATTTCACCCGTCTATCCTTCGAAGATGCACATTTTTTCCAGACATGTCCTTGACAAGTGTCTTTTCCACTGATAGTATGGTCAATGCATTTAGACCAAGGGTGGAGGTAGTGAGGGTAGATCACATGGCATTAAAAGAAAATAAAGGTAAGTACTAAAACATGTTGACGTCAACACTCATGCCAGGATTCAAGCCCTGATCTCTCTCATTAAAGCCAGTAGTGTTACCCACTGAGCTATCCTGCCACTTTCACACAGTAGTATTACCAACAGACCTATTCACTGATTGCATTTGTGAGGAAGGTTTAGATTTTTTTCAGGATGTGATGTTTACTTCTGTGGGTAGTGCTTGGGCACAAGTTTTTCAGTCATATCTCTTATATTGGAGGGGATCTACCTCACATGCGCCATTCATAACATTAGTCTATGGCAGTGTGGTGTCAAACTCAATCAGAGAGTGGGCCAAAATTAAGAACGGACTCCAACCACAATGGATATTCCTTTAAATTGAGACAGAAATTATCTTTTTGGATGTATTCTCAATAACCATTCATACAGAGATATGAATATAACTTTTTCCAAGCCATAATAAAGAATTCAGAAGAAAACCAAGCTCACTGATTAAACAAGTGATGAGAACAAATTTCAAATAAAACACTGTGGCCTTTTTTGTGTTACTACTGGGGGATTTACACTAAGTTATTTCAAATGAAAATGTTTCCCCACAAATTTAAAACAGATTTAAAACAAAATTATTAGGATACTGAAAATAAAATAAATAATAAAATCTAAAACAACTGTTCAATAACACCAATGAAAAAATATATAAAAATACATAAGTATTTCAGATATTTAACTTTTAACTGGTTAAAAGTTAAATCTCCCACAGACACAGTTTGACTTTAAAAGCTCTCACTACAGCGACATGTCTGTGATCACACGGCCCTGCCCCTGAAACTGGAAGTTTAATGCATTCACATGGTTTGTTGTATCACAGAGAAATGTCAGTTCACATCCACTTTTCATCCCGGAGCTGGATTTCCCTTTATTCTCAATACACTTTCAGATTTCTTCACGCAACTTGAAATGTCTGTTAAGCACTTTCCCGCCACTGAGCCAGCGGACTTCTGTGTGATAGGGCATGTGTTAATTTTCAGCATAGTTTCTCAATAAAAACCTTAAACTAGTGGTGGTCTAAACCTTTGGCTCTTATAAAGTTAACTGTGTCACGTTCCATTTTCAATGCTTTGTCACTGTGTTTCTTTGTGAATGATGCATTGGTAGACTATCAATTCACCTGTGCAAGTCTCCTGCTGCATCTTCTTCCACAAACCTGTCACTAATCTACTCTTTTCAAAGCACATTGCAGAAGCTTCATCTGTCTTAAATCCTCTGTTTTTAGAATCCACTTTTCATTTTGCAAGGGGGGTTTAGCATGAGTTTAAGGTTCACCCAAACAGACATGGTGACCATAAGACTGATGAGTTTGTCAATAAAGGTGGGAGTAGATTATTGAATCCCTGCCTGATGCCAAAAGGTCAGTGATTGCAATGCAGTCTGGGATTTGTAGTATCAATAGTGTGCACACAAAATACCCGCGAGCCAATTCTGATAGATATAAAATATGGCTGTAATAGTACAGAAAAATTTTGGTTCTGCATGTTTTTGGTACAGTGGAGGACCCGTGACCTGAGACCAGGGAGGGGTAATACGGGGGGTTGGGCTCCGTAACTTCCCGAGGGTTTGCATTCTTCACATAGGCTACATGTATTTGTTCGGTACACCTCCGTATTGTATTAAAGACTTGCAACGGTTTGGTACAAATGAGTGCACCGTTACACCCCTAATATAAAATGTTATGTTGTGGGCCGAATACCATTGTCTCAAGGGCCAGATGTGGCACACAAATCTTGAGTTTGACATGTATAGTCTATGATAAACAGAGAGTCTCGGGCGCAGATTTTTGCACCCCAAACAGGAAACACTTCACTTGAGTGTTCACTAAATGACCAAAAACATTTTTAAACTACACTTGAATGAATGAATCATACATGATACTCATGTTCTGTATCATGTAGAGCTTATTCATTTGATTATTCATAATTTTGTCAAATTATTTTGGGGGATTTCTTTCTCTTCATGTGAGACAGATGGGGCGGCACCATAGCGCCCTCTATTGATGTACCACCACTGCTTCTTAAGCGCTTTCTTTGCTTGATGTAGCCCAATAATTTGACCTTTCTGAAAGTGTGGCATCCTCCACAATTACTGGATTTGTCTCTAAACATCTGAACATAGTTTTTTTTTTTTTTTTTTTTTAAGAGGAACTACAGTTGTGGTTAAAGGTTTTGGGAATGGCACAAATGCATTTTTTCCTTAGGGTTAAATAATGTGTTTCCAGTTGAAATGTATTAATCAGAGCAGTAATTAGTAATAGCTTTCCATGAATGTAGTATTTGAAAGCAGCTGCAGTAGAACATCCCTGGAGTTTTTATAAGAAGTTGCTTTTGATGTTGTTGGTTGCAGAGGCAGTAGGAAACTGCCCTCTTGTGGTGAATAGCGAAGGCATACTTCATAATCAGAATCAAATTACTTTATGAATTCCAGGAGGAATTGTTATGTGTTACAGTTGCAGTTTAGTATGATAAAGGTATAATAAAAAGTAACAGGAAAGAAACGATCAATGCTACAAAAATGTATACACACATATAAAGCTCTAAATATATCTACATGTACACCAAATACACATATCAAAACATTCTATTAAAATACAATTAGAACTGCAATTTCTACAATAGGCTATGACAAATATTATCAATATGATAATTAAAAGAAAATAAGAGTGTATAAGACTACATAAATAAGAGTGCAAAAATATTTCTGTGTGTAAATATAATTGTGTGATTAAAAGGTGGAATAATGTCCAACACTGAATGGAGTAGAGTCTCACCAAGATACACAACTTTTACTCATATCCAAATCTGGTCTGTTAACATTCAGTAACTCTAACAAATTACATTTCTATAGAGGGGGCAAAATCTAAAGTATCTATAACAACTTTCTTTTTTGGTTTTTACCTCTTTTCTTCTGTAGATTTTTCAGCATTATATCAAACTGTTAAGCTGTATTTCATCTTGTCAGAAGAATCCTTTGATTCATTTCTTTATTATGAAGCCTAATTTGCCACAATTAACTGCCATCTATTAAGCAGGTGAAAAATAATTATGAGTCCTAATATTTAGCAGAAGAAACATATGTTTGGTGACCAAAATGATTTATACACTTGACTGATTCAGTGACTTAATTAGCAAATTCTGTCGGGTCCAATGTTACTATACATACAATCCAAGACTGTGGTATGCAATACGGAAAACCCCCACAAGGTGTCATTAGAGGGACAGCAGAGAAACAGCTTGTGCTTGTTGAGTTCCTTCCGAGGACGGGATTGCAGGTTTATATTAACTTAATCAAACAATCCTTCAGCAATTATTGTACAAACGATACTTGATGGATGTAAAGCAAAACATTGTGATATGAGAAGTCCATTTAATCACTTTTAGGAAATGCATAATTAATATTTTTCTGTGTGTGGAAGTGGAAGTAAGTGTTTAAACAGTAGGCAAATGAAAGTCATGTAAAAGTCATTTATAAGGTGTAGAGTAAACTAAAGCCTGTATGTGCCTATGGAACAGAAAACATTAGCTTCTGAACTGCTTTATCCCTCAGAGAGGGGGTGTTGGAGCTTATCCCAGTTACCTATGAGTTCACCCTGGACATGTCGCAGGGTTGACATGTAGAGACGAACAACCAGTTATTCTCTCCCAAGGACCAACCAACTTGTCTTTGGAGAGAGCCCATGCAAACTCCACATAGAATGGTTTCTTCTGGATGATCGAACCCAAGACCTTCTTGCTGTGAGGCTGACCACTGCACCACTGAATCACCTGGAATAGAATGCAAAAATTTACCATTTGTACTGAGAGAATGAGTATAAAAATTTCTCTGTGCAATTAATGTTCAAATTGTTAGCCTCAAAGCATAATTTTCTTGTATTTTTTTCCAATTTTTGAATTTTTCTTTCTACTCTGTTAATTTTGCACTGTGGAGCCTTAGAGTTTTATCATTTCAGATCTCTGTATTGTGACAACCTAGAAGTTGCCCCAAACACACACACACACACACGCACGCACACGCACACACACACGCACACACACACACACACACACACACACACACACACACACACACACACACACACACACACACACACACACACACACACACAACATGCATATTAGCGGCTGGATCCACCCCGGAAATGGTCGCCACGGCATCAACACCTGATTCGCCCGAAGTTGGCGGCAGTTTTTAAATACCCCCCCCCCTCATATCCGCATTCGGCGGTGCGGCGGTACGTTCGAGTCGGCACGACACAGAAGCGTCGGAGCAACAGCTCATTAGCACAGAAAAACAAGTACAGCAGTTAATCCCGTTTACAGCTCTGTTCATCTCCGTCCGTTTTCTCCCTCTGGTGCATCACATCCCTCCATCTCACTGCAGCAAGACAGTCTCCCTCACTTCCCAGTAAACCAGCAGCAATAACCCGGAATGGATTACAGACTGACTGGAGTGGACTGACTGACGGACTGACTGCGACCATTGGAGTGTTGGGAGTAATTAAGTTTTTTTTCTGCTCTCTCGTTTTTTTTAAAGGCCTTGAACTGAACTGTGCGCTTGTTTTTTTTTTTTTTTAAACAAACGAACTGAAATGAACTGAATTATTTTTTTTCTCTCTTAGGCAAAACTGGAAAACCCGGAATGGAATTTTTTGTTTAAATGGACTGAACTGTTTTTTTTTTTTTTTGTTACTTTCTTCTTTCAAAAGACTGTTTAAATTGTGGAAAATTTAAGTTTGAATTTTTGCTTGTTTGGTGGATTTTGTTGAGTTTGGACTTTTGGGGGGCAACTGTGGGTTTGAATTTGTGATTTTTTTTATTTTTTTATAATCATTGTTTAATACATGATTTTGAATTTTAAATGGTTTAAAGGTGTGCTTTCTTTTCCTTGTCATTTAATGTGTGGGGTGTGAATTTAAGTAAAACTCACATCCTTTGTGTGGTTTGAGACTCAAACAAAATACTGACTTAAACTGACTAACATAATATCTTGTATGTCAGGGGAGAGACCTGGCTGGCACCCCTAAAAAATCAATATAAATGAAATAATATAAAATAAATAAATTAAAGCTTCAAACTCAAACTGTCACAGTATGTGAAGTACATATGGGAAAACTGTCAATAAAGCAGACTTTGACTTTGACCAAGCCATATTTTTGGCAAATTGTGATATCTTGCTAGTCCGGAGCCCGTGTGATGACATGTGTGTAAAAAAAAAAAAAAAAAAAAAAAAAAAAAAAAAAAAGCGTGGCCACGATTTAATTAAACGTGCGCATGAGATACTGAAACATGTGCATGAATTAGTAAGCATGCGCACGAGATAATAAAACGTGCGCATGAATTATTAAATCGTGTTCATGAGTTAATGGAACGTGTGCACAAATTATTAAATTGTGCGCACAAGATAATTAAAATGTGTGCACGAATTATTAAATAGTGTGCTCGAGTTAATTAAACATACACACAATTTGGTTTAAAGGAGCTCTCATCTTTCTTAATCGAATGCTCACTTTTTTTGGCCAACAAATCCTGTTCCATTACATGTCCTACTCACGCCAGACACGATCCGGTCAACGCAACAAACGAGAAGTTTGTTAGTAAATTAATGCTGTGCTTTTGTAGTGAACACACAAGTGTTTATCTAGCCTATGATTATAGGATTTTATAGAGAGTGACAGCTGACCGTTTCTAAACCCCTTGATGCAGGGCCACTGCCACCAATGAAGCCAAGCCTGAAGGACTTGAGGACAGGGGCGTCAGCGGGGATTTAATTGACAAGTTAGAAAATGAAAAGGTCGGTTAGCCTAGCCTACTTGATTTATATAAAACAAAAAATCCTTGAAGCATCACGCAGTTTTGGCGTAACCCAGGGCTAGTCTACTGTTTCATTTTCTGCATATAAAATGCTGTTGGTTATTAACCTCAAGACGGGGGGTTATGTAGGCCCACATATACATACAGCTACATATTTGACCATGATAAGACCTCCACATTAAACTGGATAAAAGGATGAAAGCAACAAGGTACAGCAAGATAACTGTTGAAGTTTCTATACCTGACTTTTATCTGATCGTGCACAGGCCATGGTGCTGAATTAAACACATTCCTGAATGTGTGGAGAAAAACTGACCTGCACTGTTAAACATAATAAAAATTTGTAGTCATAATAAGACATATTTTTCTGTTAATAAAGCCCTTTCCCTTCAGCACCTGCATTTGAGTCCAGTCATTCACTCAGTCTTAACAATTTGTAGACAAATGTAAAAGTGTTTTGTATTTGTGTGTTACTAGTGAGGATAAAACGGGTTCAGGTAATGAATGAATGAATGTATTTTAACAATAAACAGTGTGTTGTTTTTGTAAAAGTATTGTGTGTGAATGCTTTCTACTCCATAATTAGTGGACCAACACTCTCGCAAAGTAAGATACAATTCAATTGCTTGGTGTGAACAGTTTCATAACTGTAATCCTCTGTCATACATGACAATTGCGCAAAAATCAAATACATCAGAGTCGCATGGAACAGAGCTGAGGAATATGCAGTTTTCTTTGCAGACAGCCAAGTCATTCTCATTTAGAGGGACGAGATGGTCGTCAGCCCCCCACAGGTGTGATGCCACATACATGACATCAGGGATGTCAGACAGAACATCTGGATTTGTAGAGTGGCACATGCGATGCGCATTCCAGACGCCTCTGACGCTGTTTAGCTCTTCCTAAAACACACAAACAGCAAAGTGTATATACTTCCAAGAAAAGAACTAATAACTGTAGGGAACATAGTGTATATAGCCTAAGCTGTACTGTCACTACACTGAGGGCCAGATCTACTAAAGGTTTGCGTGTATAAAAATGTGTGCAAACTCATTGCACAAGCAAAAACATGTATAAACTGATTTACTAACAGTGAGTTGCGTCTTTCAAAGGTGCCAAATAGCACGTCTGCATCCACTTAGTACATTTGCCACGTAAGTGTATGCGTAATTGCGCACACATGGAAGTGGTTATTGTCGGAAAAAGGAGACATCAAAAGGATGACACGAGATGCAGAGAATGCATTTTTCACCCTTGTGTGAACATATTTGGAATGATTCTTTTCCACTTGATCTGACGATTATGATTAAAAATATGCACCAACATTAGGCTACAGTGTGACAAAATTATGTGCACCTGACAATCAATCCAACAACTCCCACGGCCCCCTCACCTCTAAAATAAAAAATAAATGAATGAATGAGTCATACAATACCTTCTATGACTAAACTCCTCCAACTTTACATTTCCTTACATCTGGATCATTTCAGCGGACTGTTACCATTAGTACTGGTGTATCCCATAGCAGTTTTTACAACATACTGTCTCCATTAGCGCACGCATCATCCTCATTTAAACAGGGCGGTCTCCAAGACTTTGCACCTGTTGTCATTTATGCAAGCAATCTTTGTAAATCACCCTCAAACTGCGGTTCAACCCCCCCATGCAAAATTCTAGATTACGCACACAAATTAGTACATGCAAATTGGGATCTTAGCAGATCTGGCCTTGCCAGTATTTATCCAACCTCTTTACGCATCCTAAAAGAAAGAGTTAGTGGCATAAAATGGCAAAAAAGTTGCAGTAATTAAATGTATGAATCTATTTAAATTAGTGTTGCTACATTCGTCTCCTGAACAGGTCCTATGAAACACACCTGGTTCACAGCTTTGTCTAGGTAGTCACCCGTGAACATACCCTCATCTTTGAGCTCACCAAACATCTGGCTGTAGTGCTCAGTTCTTTCTCTCCTCATCATGCCCCCCCAGCTCTCTGTTCTTTGATTCGTACCATTCTTCCCTGTCAAAAAGCTGGACTGGCCCACTCTACTATCTCTGTTATTTTGTGGGAGGTACACTTGCATATCCCGAAGGACAAAATTCTCTGTCCCCATGTCTGTTGGCATAAGTGTCAGCACTCTATGGCCTCTGCGTAATAGCCTCCAATCACATGCGGGTCACCATTACTGTGGGCAGCTCTTAGCTTAACTATACAACTGAAACCGCCTATGCAGCCATTAATGCGATTCCCATATAAGCTCAGTTTGTCATCAGAATCTATATGCCATATGAAGTTTGGTCTACAAGAAAAGTATAGTAAAAGTATATATCCTTTGGAGGCTTCGCCGGCGGCGATGTTGGAAGCCATCAGCGTCGAGTTTGCTCATGATGACGCGCACATCCTTTCTCCTGACACGCAAACCGTTATATATTTCTTGTGCATCCAGCAATAGCAATGGAATCTCTCGGAGGCTTGGAATTGGTCCAAAATTAAATCAATGATTAGACACAAATCATCATAATTACGACGGCGGAGACCATTCGCTCTAAGCTCTCTTTTTAACATTGCTACACTGATCCCTGTCCCATGTTAGGTGGCTAGAGTTGGCAGCATTTCTTTTTTGCGCCATGCCTAACCCATGGTAAACTCTTAGGAGATCCATGTTTAAAGGCTTGTAGATCTAGATGTTCTTATATCTGATAAGGGACGCACTACAGCACCCGACTGAATATAACGTGCACATGTATTATAAATTGTACTCATGATTTTCTGGTATATCGTGAGCACAATTATCAATAATGTGCGTATGTTATGTTAATCGTGACCACGTTCAAGTAAATTGTACCCACAATTCCTATTCTATCATGCGCACAATTTCTAAAAACGTGCACACATTTTATCATCTCATGCGCACATTTAATTAAATCATGGCCACGCACATGTTTTTTTTTTTCACATGTCACCACATGGGCTCCGTAGTCTCGATATCACTGGCTGAAAAAAAATACTCAGGCAATTATGCTATGATGCCAACAATATGTAGAAAGGCAGGAGGCCAAGTGCTGCCTTACTTATAAACATGTACCAGTGACTGTTCAAGTGTATCAGGAGACTCCATGGAATCAACTCCAGAACCGGGGACAACATGTCAGTCCAAAGTCAACACAGACATACTCTGGAGATATTAGTGTCATGTATTCCAAAATTTAGAGACACTGATTTAAACTTATTAAATTCAAATTAAAAAAAAAAAAAAAATTCATGAGCTGTAAGCTGTTAATGTGAAAATTTAAATAAGTAGTTTGTTGAAATATTTTGAATGTGTGCATGTGTAATGTATCCAAGATTTGAAAGATTCAAAGAATTCACATAAAACATAACAGTCAGTAAATACCATGACTGGCTTAAGTTTCACAAAGGTGCCATTATGATCGCTATGCTGAACTTACACTGTTTCTCCAAGTTGGCAATGATTGAATAGCTGAGTTTGTGATTTGTACAGAAACTTTAGTGATAGTGTAACACAATTGCAGGGGTGGATCTGGGGGGGGGGGGGGGGAGTTGCCCCCCTAGCTGCCCCCCTAACTTTATGTTCTAAAAACTATACCAAACAAAAAACCACAAACAAATCAGCGCTATTCCCAAAAGCCTCTCAAAGTATTGAAATAAAAGATGAATTCACCAAAAAATTATAAGTATAAAAATGATCTTGAGCCCCTTAACCCATAAAGACCCAGTGCTACTTTTGTAACAATTCCCAAATATATTTTTCTGTATATTGAACCTTCAGTGATTTATCACCATTTATTGTAATATTATGGTCTGTATTTTGCATTTTTCAGTGTAAATCATGTATTTTCCTATGTTTAATTCACTGCTCATGTATATGTTCATTAAAGCTAGTACTTTCAAATGATAATATAACAGAAACAGAGAAAACTGAAGAAATACTGACTTTTTCAGTAACATATATCATTGAGCACAAACCAAGTACCTCCATCCACTGTCGTTGATCCATGGGTTTTACTGATGAATCAGTGTTGTAGAAGATGATGGTGTAACTTTGTACACTGTAACTTCGGAGCCTCTGAACGTCCAAATGGGTCAAATCTGATGACTATGAAAACATGACAAACTGCATTATACTTACATGTATTGATAGCATTAGTAGTCAGAAGTTATTAACCATTTTAGATCAGTAGATGGTTTGGTTGCCAGTGGCTGCTTGGGTCTTTATGGGTTAAATACCGACCCTGCATAGTCTGTGACTCGGTGTTCCGTTGAGTGGAGCAACTGAGCCACCCTGCTTTCACCAGGTGAAGTCAGTTTTCCTAATACACAAAGTTAAAGTCAAGTTAAACATGTAATGAATGGAATATACACTAAACATAATTACCCAAAAGTAACTGGGGCATTTTCCTGGAAATGCGGTAGGAAGTAAAAAGACGTGTATAATGGTAAATGGGAACAAGTGTTTCTTCCAGACAAAGGAAAAGTCATGCTTTGTTTACTTAGCACCTGGTTGAAAAAGGTACAAGGTTTGTCAGTGTTTATGTCATTTTTGTGTGACATTGAGTCACTTTATAATGCGCTTTTCTTAGAAGTTTTTTCAGAGTTTGTATTGAGTAGGCCTGTATGTGTAAGTTAGCTAAATTGTCATATTTGCCACAATACATTGAAATTCTTTTGTCAGTGCTATTCTTTGGCTATATTCAGATCGGTATTAGTAGGAAATTCGTGTTTAAGCTGTAATATTTCTTTTACAATAACTGCAGTCAATTTGAATGTGGGAGAAAGCTTTTGAAACTAGTTTCTGTGTAATTTGCACATTTTTGGTAGGATTTATGTTGTATTGTTATAGCACTCTATTAGAGATTGTCAGTAATTGTTAAAAATGGTTAATAATGGTCATTTCATAAGTTTATTTGAATAGTAAAGTTAATTCGTTTTCACTCGCTCTCCCCTGGTCCGTGTGCGTACCTCATTCATTCTTACGGTTCATCCCCCCCACTGGTCCGTGCGGGTCAGTGCGGTACCTTGTTGAGTGCCTACTGTCTCAAGTTAGGTAATAGGCTAGTCCAGACTCTGACTAATATGGCATAGCCTAATGGAAATGCAAATGCTTATGCTTACATTGTTAATAGGCTACATAATGTTTTAAACAGTTTAGGTAATGAGTTTTCAACAAAAGTCAGCTATGAAGGTTCAGGTGAAAGCCCAGACAGTCTCACTGTGCATTTTTCTCTTCTCTTTTTGTCAGTTGTCGGCAGTGGCGGCACCAAGGGGGGGCATGGGGGGGGCAGTCACAACCTTTGCCCCCCCAGTTGCCCCCCCACCCAGATTTTGGCAAATCTTTGGGAAAATTCGGGCAACAAAGAAATATGAAAAATCCGTCAATGACAGTGTACATAACACATTTTGATACAGTTATAATACAACCAGGCCGACAGTCCCCTGGAATGGAATAATACCGCTGCTTGTATTGCATTCGTCTTTCTTCTCCAAAAGAAATGTAAAGCAAAGAATTAGCACAAGTAGCATAAGGACTAGTTTTTTATGTTTTGAACCCACCTATTAATTACAAATAGTTTTGTTAACTGTTCAGGTCTGTTTAATTTAAATTTAACTCAATTTAAATTTCTGCTAGAAGATTATACCAGTCTGTATGAAAGTGTACCTAAGCATACAGATATTGTAAGTGATTATATACATGTGCATGTAGTGGAAGCCATTGTATACATACGTTTTGTTTGATTAGTTGGTTAGGCTATTAGTTTTATTTTGTTTTCAACATTTATTAACTTGCATACATTGGCATTGCTGTTTGTTTGCTGCATGTTTTTCTGATGTGATTAGAGAAATATGTGAAAGTAGATTGTACCTAAAAGAAAACATTGAAAGAAAATGACGTCGCCCGGTATGGCGCAGCCGGGGCCCCACCCTGGAGCCAGGCCTGGGGTTGGGGCTCAAATGCGAGCTCCCGGTGGTTGGGCCTATGCCCACAGGGTCCGGCCGGGCCCAGCCCGAAGGAGTGATGTGGGCCCGCCCTCCGGTGGACTCACCACCCACCGAGGGAATCGTAGGGGCCAGGTGCATTGTGAATTGGGTGGCAGTCGACGGCAGGGAGCCCAACAACCCGATCCCCGGACGCAGAGTCTAGCTCTTGGGACATGGAATGTCACCTCGCTGGGAGGGAAGGAGCCGGAGCTTGTGAGGGAGGTTGAGAGATACCGTCTAGATATAGTCGGGCTCACCTCCACACACAGCTTGGGCTCTGGAACCCAACCCCTCGAGAGGGGCTGGACCCTCCACTTCTCTGGCATTGCCGCGGTGAGAGGCGGCGGGCTGGTGTGGGCTGGCTCATAGCCCCTCAGCTCAGCTGCCATGTGTTGGAGTTCACCCCGGTGAACAAGAGGGTCGTGTCCCTACACCTTCGGGTCGGGGACAGGTGCCTCACTGTTGTCTCGGCCTACGGGCTGAACAGCAGTGCAGAGTACTCGGCCTTCTTGGAGTCCCTGGGAGGGGTGCTGGATGGTGCTCCGACTGGGGACTCCATTGTTCTCCTGGGTGACTTCAATGCCCATGTGGGCAACGACAGTGAGACCTGGAGGGGGGTGATGGGGAAGAACGGCCTCCCCGATCTGAATCCGAGTGGTGTTTTGTTATTGGACTTCTGTGCTAGTCACAGTTTGTCCATAACGAACACCATGTTCGAACACAGGGATGTCCATAAGTGCACTTGGCACCAGGACACCCTAGGCCGGAGGTCGATGATCGACTTCGCTGTTGTATCATCAGACCTCCGACCGCGTGTTTTGGACACTCGGGTGAAGAGAGGGGCAGAGCTGTCAACCGATCACCACCTGGTGGTGAGTTGGATCCGCTGGCAAGGGAGGAAACCGGACCGACTCGGCAGGCCCAAACGTGTTGTGAGGGTCTGTTGGGAACGTCTGACTGAGCCCGATGTCAGTGCGGTCTTCAACTCCCACCTCCAGGAGAGCTTCTCCCAGATCCCGGGGGAGGCTGGGGACATTGAGTCCGAGTGGACCATGTTCTCCACCTCCATTGTCAAAGCGGCTGCTTGGAGCTGTGGTCGCAAGGTCTCCGGTGCCTGTCGTGGCAGCAATCCCCGAACCTGGTGGTGGACCCCGGAAGTAAGGGATGCCGTCAAGCTGAAGAAGGAGTCTTATTGGGCCTTGTTAGCCCGTGGAACTCCCGAGGCAGCTGATGGGTACCGGAAGACCAAGCGAGCTGCAGCACGAGCAGTTGTGGAGGCAAAAACTTGGGTCTGGGTGGGGTTTGGAGAGGCCATGGAGGAGGACTATCGGTCGGCCTCGGGGAAATTCTGGCAAACCATCTGGCGCCTCAGAAAGGGAAAGCAGTGCACCACCAACACTGTTTACAGTGGAAGTGGGGAGCTGCTGACCTCGACTGGGGATGTCGTCGGACGGTGGAAGGAATACTTTGAGGATCTCCTCAGTCCCACTGTCACATCTTCCATGGAGGAAGCAGAGGCTGAGGACACAGAGGTGGACTTGTCCATCACCCAAGCTGAAGTCACCGAGGTGGTTGGCAAGCTCCTCGGTGGCAGGGCACCGGGGGTGGATGAGATTCGCCCTGAGTACTTTAAGTCTCTGGATGTGCAGGGACTGTCTTGGTTGACACGTCTCTGTAACATCGCGTGGCAGTCGGGGACAGTACCTCTGGATTGGCAGACCGGGGTGGTGGTCCCCCTTTTTAAGAAGGGGGACCGGAGGATGTGCTCCAACTATAGGGGGATCACACTCCTCAGCCTCCCAGGGAAAGTCTATTCCAAGGTACTGGAGAGGAGGATCTGACCGATAGTCGAACCTCGGATCCGGGAGGAACAATGCGGTTTTCGTCCCGGTCACGGAACGCTGGACCAGCTCTATACTCTCCATCGGGTGCTCGAGGGTTTGTGGGAGTTCGCCCAACCAGTCCACATGTGTTTTGTGTCCCTCGTGGTATCCTGTGGGGGGTGCTTCGGGAGTATGGGGTCAGGGGCCCTTTGCTAAGGGCAGTCCGGTCCTTGTATGACCGAAGCAGGAGCCTGGTTCGCATTGCCGGTAGTAAGTCAGGCCTGTTCCAGGTACACGTTGGTCTCCGGCAGGGCTGCCCTTTGTCACTGGTTCTGTTAATTATTTTTATGGACAGAATTTCTAGGCGCAGCCAGGGGCCGGAGGGGTCTGGTTTGGGGACCAAAGGATTTCATCTCTGCTTTGCGCAGATGACGTTGTCCTGTTGGCCTCATCGAACCTGGACCTTCAGCATGCCCTGGGGCGGTTTGCAGCTGAGTGTGAAGTGAGCGGGATGAGGATCAGCACCTCCAAATCCGAGGCCATGGTTCTGGACCGGAAAAAGGTGGCTTGCCCTCTCCGGGTCGGTGGGGAGTCTTTGCCCCAAGTGGAGGAGTTTAAGTATCTTGGGGTCTTGTTCACGAGTGAGGGAAGGATGGAGCGTGAGATTGACAGACGGATCGGTACAGCGACTGCATCACTGCAGACGCTGTACCGGTCGGTTGTGGTAAAGAAGGAGCTGAGCCGAGAGGCGAAGCTCTCGATTTACCGGTCAATCTACGTTCCTACCCTCACCTATGGTCATGAGCTTTGGGCCATGACCGAAAGGACAAGATCCCGGATACAAGCGGTCGAAATGAGTTTCCTCTGCAGGGTGGCTGGGCGCACCCTTAGGGATAGGGTGAGGAGCTCAGTCACCAGGGAGGAGCTCAGAGTAGAGCTGCTGCTCCTCCGCGTCAAGAGGGGCCAGCTGAGGTGGCTCGCGCATCTGTTTCGGGTGCCTCCTGGACGCCTCCCTGGGGAGGTGTTCCGGGCATGTCCCACCGGGAGGAGACCTCGGGGAAGACCTAGGACACGTTGGAGAGACTATGTCTCTCGGCTGGCCTGGGAACGCCTCGGGGTCCCCCCGGAAGAGCTGGAGGAAGTGTCTGGGGAGAGGGAAGTCAGGGCATCCCTGCTTAGACTGTTACCCCCGCGACCTGGCCCCGGATAAGCGGAAGATAATGGATGTATGGATAGATTGTACCTATTAAATAATCATAACAGAAAGTCTGAGTTGTTCATGCTGTAGTTTTTAACAAATGCCTTGAATACATTAAGTAATACCTGATTTTACCTAAAATTACTCTCTATATAAAGTGTAACGGATAGGCTATACATTTTTATATATATATATATATATATATATATATATATATATATATATATATATATATATATATATATATATATATATATATATATATATATTGCAGCCGCTAAAGCGCAGTGTTAACTTCTTTAATTTTTTTGTCCACCCCCCCAACATTTTCTTTGCCCTCCAGTTGCCCCCCCACTTTTAAAATCCTGGTGCCACCACTGGTTGTAGGCAAAGTTGTCTGACTGAATTCATCCCTCCAATGAAGGACTGCATGCCACAACTTGCATCAGTACTCAGTGACAGTGTCCTGAAAATGATTGACAGAGATATGAGACCATATTTGCACCATATATATTTGCACTGTTAAGCAAATACTCACTGGAAATTGTAAGGGCCTATTGTATTAATATTTTGTTTTATATTAACATAGCTAGCCATTTGCTTGAATAACTTTGTGCAATTTTTTTTGGAATGTGGAAAACATCCCACTTTGTAATTTTTTATTTGGTAATATTTAAGTTATTTGTATTGTTTACATTTGTCATGGTACAGGTGACACTTTATGTTTTGGCCCTTAAGTTGTATTCAAAATAAAAATGGAATGATTATTTTTTTTTAATTAGTAGTTTAGATTAGTCGACTAATTGAAAAATTAGTTGAAAGAAAATTTGTTGTTAGCGGCAGCACTAGACGTTCCTATGCCACCCTGACGAGATCTCCTGCCACAGACTGATCTCATGAAATTGTGTTGTATGTGATGCCAGTTTATTGCATTTGGTGTGCTATACATTCGCATTTTCATCCTTTCACGTATTATTTAACGCCATTTGATGGTGTGTCAGTTTGCTAGCTGCTAATCGCTAAACCTAACCCTAACCTCTAATCATGCTAGCTTCTAATCGCGCTAATCGTGCTAGCTGCTAATCGCATGTTATTTTATGCGGCGTAAATATACATGCTGAAAGCTTATAATGTGTACAGATCACATGCCAATTAAAAGTGGTGTGTTATCTGTATGCAATACATGATACCACATTGCCTGCCACCCCATTGTCATCCCATGAAAAATTTTCTAGATCCACCACTGCACTGATGGACTAACAATAGGGTTCTCACTTTATTTTCGGCCGGTGCCAATTTAATAATTGTAGAGGGTGCTAGTGCCCCCTGGTGTTTATAGAGTTGATGGGAGATATTATTACCCCTCTACCAAGCCTTATAAAGAGAGTCATGACTCACTTTGATGTCACCGCTCTGGTGATCACGTGGTTCATGTACAATAAAATACAATACAAAAATACAGCGTGAAGGCTGAAACCTATACATCCCAAAATTAGTCTCTCAATACACATCAGTCATTCAGTTGTCGTAACAAAGTGGGTGATCTCTCCAGTGTTTGTCCAGCCTGACTTTGAGGGTATTGCGTGTCCTTTCCATCACCACATCTGCAGGCAGCATGTTCCAGACATTTACCAAACGCTGGGCGAAGGCATGTGATCTAATTGACCAGTGGTTCCCAACCTTTTTTGGCTCATGACCCCATTTTAACATCACAAATTTCTAGCAGCCCCAGACATTCATGGAGACATTTCTTTTGTTAAAAGTAATTTGTGTCTAATCATGTAACAGTTTACTATTCTATGCTGCAAATAAACATTAATTTTAGACGATATTTAGGCTATATAATGTCTATTATTATGGATGGAGGTATAACAGCCAGGTTGAGACTACTGCACAAAGTGAGAATTTTATTTTCCTTGGATATGTACAGTCAGTTGAGCTTGTATTTACAAGGCTGCAAATTAATACTGAACAAGCAATAACAAAGTGTGAATTAGGAAAGAGCTGCAGCATCTTAATCCGGCCACAATGAACATTTGAAAGATAAACAGTACCACAGTGCTTCAGTTTTAGCTTCAGAGTTTGTCATGTCTTTTATGTATTGTGATTGTCTCTCTCAACTCACCATTTATTTTTTATTTGTAAGTTGTTTTTTTTTTTTTACATTTTTAAAAATGTTTATTAATTACTACAATTTTCAGGCGACCCCATTTGAATTCCAGGTGACCCCACGTGGGGTCCCAACCCCTGTAATAGACCCTGCAGCTCTTGTAAGCCTGAATAGTTCCTTAATGTAAGCCTGAATAGTTTCAAATGAGCCGAGTGCCGTCACGTTCTTCTAAGGGACAAACAGCAGTGAGTGAATTATTACATGGTAAATCTCAAATAAACCACACACAACCTGTTGCACTACTGTATTGTTGTGTCAGTTATGCTTTTGAGTGGTGAAGTTGACCACTGGAAGAACTGCATTTATTACTGTGAAAACTTATATTTTTTGGGGAAAGCTTCGTATTAGCTTGGGCAGGCTACTTACATGAGTGGTGCTAATGTTACAAGTTCATTCATTCTGTAGTTATACTGCACTCATAGGGAGATAGACAATTTATCATTTTTAAGTTTTACTAACTGTGGTACAAGCAAAAAACAGTGGTTAGCTGTGTGAACACTGTGCACCTGCCAAGCTTTGCTCTCCTGATAACACACACGATAATGGCATTAACCAGCGAATAGCATAGTGGCTAACTTAGCATGCTAGCATTAGCATGGATGCTAAATGCATTAAAAATTCACAATTAGCAAACTCAAAACTCAACAGAATTCTTATAGGATGAGTCGGATATTACAAATGCCAAGTTACTGAAGTTTCCCTCTTCCTTTCATTCATGAGTAATAACTTTAATGAACTTTTATTGGCAGAGCTCAGCTCTACAGCAACTCTCCTCGTAATTAGCACATTACTTCAGCTGACAAACCTAACCATACACCACCACGTTCAGCAAAACGATTAGAATAAGACCCGCTGATAACAAAATTTGTAGTAGCATTACCTTATCTTAAAAACTCCATAATTTGTGTTCTGGTAAAGGTTCTTACTGTCTTCCAGATATAACTCTTGTAGGTAATTCATTCATCAGACAGGGGTAGTTTTTTGTTTACCTGTGTCACATGATTTCATTTCATTTCATTTATTTGGATCTCCATTAGCTTTGGCTTAGGCCATAGCTATTCTTCGTGGACTCCTCACCCAATACAATTGTCTTTACACTGCAGAACAGAAACCACCAAAAACACCCACACACAAAACAAAACAAAACAAAACAAAACAACCAAGAACCATTCATCACAATTACAAAACAAGAACAACATACATATAATACAGGACCTAGTCCAATTAACAGTACCTCTCAAAAAGTAGTTTTAGCATAATTTGTAAATGGTCAGATATATTTCACAGTTAGATGTAAAGTCAATCAACTAAACATTAGCAGACACATGATGGGGAGGCAAGGGGTATTGTTTTTGCTTCGCTTTGTTTAACACTTTAGCAGCAAAACTATTGGTTCAATTCTTACTAAATTGGGTTAATAGATTGTCAGTGACCCAGAACAGATGTCATTACATTTTAGGAAAGGTAGGTCAAAGTTCAAATTTTTTATGATTTTTAAAAAAAAATCTCCCATTTTACTTATAATGGACGAAATACGTGCAAGGGGCGGGGTTTGTTGTGCTTGGCACCATTTGTCTGACATTATGTAAGACTTATGTTTGTGATTTGGAAATAAATGCACAGACTATCTGTTCTCTTCAGATTATTTTTCAAATTTTTTTTGAATATCAATTCCAACACCAGTCGACAGGGGTGGGACTTTTCTGTGTGGAGTTTGCATATTCTCCCCGTGTCTGTGTGGGTTCTCTCCGGGTACTCCGGCTTCTTCCCACCATCCAAAGACATGCACTGATAGGTTAACTGATTAATCTAAATTGCCCATAGGTGTGAATGTGAGAGTGATTGTCTCTATATGTCAGCCCTGCGATGTACTGGCGAAATGTCCAGGGTATACCCCGCTTTCGCCCGTAAGTAGCTGGGATAGGATGCAAGTGACCCCCGTGACCCTAGTGAGGATAAAGCAGGTTCAGAAAATGAATGAATATCCGTTCATATTACCTCTTTTAGCTTGACTTTTGCTAACTTGTATTTCTATTTTATGATAAATTAAACCTATTTTCTAAATACATGTGACTCCTCGTACCTTCTAGCTTGGTCCCTTAGTGAGATGCAAGGAAAAAAGCTCATGTCTATCAGGTTAGTTAGTGAGTTTAGTTTTATTTCGAGCATATAGAATCATCAGATAACAAAGAACCATACAACATGGCCGAACAAAATTTTTCACTAGTCTCATATCAAGTAAGTAAGTAAAGTAAAGTAAATTTTATTTATAGAGCACTTTTCACAGACAGAGTCACAAAGTGCTTTATCAATTCAAATCAGAATCAAATTAAGTTTACAGAGACCCAACAGAATCCTTCAGGGGCAAACACTTGTGATTGGTGACAGTGGCGAGGAAAAACTTCCTTTTAACGGGCAGAAACCTCGAGCAGACCCAGACTCCTGAAGGATGGCTGTCTGCCTTGACCAGTTGGGGTTAAAGAGAGAGAGAGAGAGTAAAGGAGGACAAAAGAGAGAGCGATAGAGATATAGAGAGACTGGGGGGGGGGGGGTGACACATGGAGTACGTTATGATGAATACACAGAGTGTAATCAGTCTGTGGTGGTCCTGGGTCAGGTGGGAGACTAAAAAGCCTTTTTGAACAGGAGGGTTTTGAGGTGTTTCTTAAAGCTCTCTACAGAGTCCATGGACCGTAGGTGTAGAGGCAGGTCATTCCATAGACGTGGTGCCACAGCTTTAAAAGACCTGTCACCGCGTGTGCTAAAACAGGTCCGTGGAACCATCAGCAGGTACTGTCCTGAAGACCTCAAGCTACGAGTCGAGCTGTAGGGCTGGATCAGGGAAGCAATGTATGCAGGGGCCTGGCCATGTAGGGCCCGGAAAGTTAGCACAAGAATTTTGAAATGAAGACGATATAGAACAGGGAGCCAGTGGAGGGATTTAAGGATGGGAGTGATGTGGGTTCTCCTGTTTGTGCGGGTCAGGAGCCTGGCAGCAGAGTTCTGGACAAACTGTAGACAGGCCAGCTCCTTCTTGTTTAAGCATGTAAACAGGCTGTTGCAGTAGTCTAAGCAAGAAGATACGAAAGCGTGAACGATCATCTCGAGCTCATTTGTGGACACCATAGATCTGAGATAGATCAAGTAAGAGGTTGCCTCAAATGTTTATTCATAATGATTTGCCACAAATCAATTCGCTGACCTTTGTGCATTTTTTTTGTTTTGTTTTCAAAGCATCCTTAAGCCAGTGAAGTTGACTGTTGCTCAAATTTACACTACATGTATATAGTCTTAAAATCAGGGACATTTGTTTTTCGTAGAAGTGGCTGAAGGTGAAGCAGGTTATGTGGAGGTGACAAAATGACCACATATTGGATAATGACATTACAGAATGAAAATTTCATTCAATGTTTATTTGACGGAGAATATTTGTCAGATGTTGTCAGTAGCTTTCTTTTCTGCAAAGCCAGTTCCTTGGGCAGGTTTGGTCACAGCGCTTGGTTTGGAAAAAGAAAAAATAAAAGAAGAAATTAATACATTGCATTCAATCAGACGGAATTTTTTATTCTATTGGCAGTAACTTTCTCTGCTTTGGGCCAACAAGTATCTTAAATCAGTTTAATCCAGAATGGTATGGGAATGTTTAAAGAAAGGAATATAGCTGTATTGTTTTGTGCTGTTCTGTTCTTTAATACATTAAATTTATACATTTTCGTTCGTTTAATCATGTTGATATGTGAAAACTTCATAAATTCTTGTGTATGTTTGTGTGTTTAAAATGTTCTAAAATGTCATTTTTGTTTCTTACTTAAATGCTTTAGGCTTATTTTAAATTTTTTCATACAGTTTTTTTGGTGTTTGGCTGTTTGGTTAAGATAAAAGAAAATGAGAAATTGAAGAATTAAAAAACATTTTTCCCTTATGATGATTTGCAGCTGTATGTACTATCAGATATCTTAATACAATTATTAAGAGGGTGATTTCACAATTACGTTACTATTTTAGACGCACAAGTTTTTTGCTGAAGATGCAGAAATTATAAGCCAATATAATTGCTCTTCTTTCTGCTCCTTCTCATTCATGATATGGTCAGTTTGCTGACATATAAAAGCCGATTTTCTTTTATCTTATAAAACAAACAAACAAACAAACAAACAAACAAACAAACAAACAAGCAAATAAATAAAGCTTCTGTCTCTACTTAAGTGCTGCCAGTATACTTAACAATAATATTAACTCATAAAAACCCAAAAATATTACCTGATATTACTCAAAAAATGTATACCTGTTGATCCACTAAACCTATTAATACATGTAAATATTTAGTGTAAAATGCAGTTTATCATCTCTTCATGGTCATCAGACCATGGACGCTCAGAGGCTGCATAGTGAACATGGAAACACTGTCATCTTTCACAACATTGATTCACCATAAACCCAGGACAAATGGCAGATGTTGTAGATGCTTGTTTTTATTAATATTTTGCAGTAAAAGTTTATTTTTCTTCAGTTTCCTCTGTTTTGATCTAATAACCTTTGAACTTACCCTGAACTTTAATGAATATCTACATAATCAGTGAATTAAATATAAGAAAATACCTGATTTACTCTGAAATTTACAAAATGCAGAGGATAATATTATTATAAACGGTGATAAATCTCTTAAGAAATGTTAGATTTAGAGAAAAAATCATTTGGAAGTAGTTCTGGATCTTTAAGGGTTAATACTGTAGTCACAACCTGAAGATATTGCACAGTAGATCAGGTTACTGGTTGTTTTTGTGCACAACCAATGAAATATATTGTCTGTAAGCAACTGCCATTTGGAGTGTAAGGAAGATCAGGATTTTAAATCAGCCTGTATATAATTATTCTGGTGACATTTAATGGTCTTTTAATTCTGTTTTCAGTCCCACAGCTTGTGTTTTCCCTCCATTATGATTCAAAAGCTTAGTTTCCGTGAATCAGTAAACAGGATTTACACACATGTGAGCCTCACAGGCCACCGTAGCAGCCTCGGACCAATCATCAGGCACTAATAAACTAAACCAACATAGCTCGGCCTGTGTAAATCTCCTAGGCCGCTTTGACAGGCTACATTAAGAAGAGCCTGCTCAGCATGAGCACATTATAAAAGTGGACAGGCAATTTCTGTTTTCACCAAATAGCCAGCCGAGCTCGTTCTGCATCTCTGATTTTAATACACATGACAAGCAGCCAGGGAAAGACAAAGCACAGGCCTGAGGGGGTGGCTGGGGGGGCATAGAGAAAGCACGCCTACTAATCCATTTCTCCATCTGAATTATCAACAACAATTTGATTAATATGCAAATTTACTAGGGATTGGTGGATGGGGTCTGTGTAATTCTCTTTTTGGATAGTAATTAATCACTGGTTAAAGTAAATTAATACATATATCAGTTTTGTCAGGCACATGCTTAGTTCAATAGCCCGTAAAATTGAAGTTTGAAGTGTTAACAGGCTCTACAGGAACGTTATAACTAAAACCTTCAAAACCACTCTATTTAGCGATCAATCAAGCTGTGCCTCCAGCTCCTTCTTAAACTCTGACTGTAACAGAGAATATAAAGACTGGACTTCAGTCAGAGCTGACCTGCAGAAGGGTCACACCCTCCCTCAGTGCAATACTCACCTCATTGCACCTTGTCTTTAATTTGACCTTGTATTCTTTATTACCTGTATATATAACCTTTGTATGTTACATATACAGTATTTATTTTATCTGTGGTATAGTGTTGGTAAAGTAGGTCTGATTTTCATTGTTTCTGTAAGTGATAACACAATGATTGCATTGTACTATATTGTATTGTAATCTATTTATAGACTCACACGGTAACAGACCCTGAGAAACTAAGTTTTTCTACTTATGACAAAAACCAGTGATTATAAGGCAAATTTAGTGATATTCTTTTTATATAGGTTATACTATATATTTAAATATTATCCTTTACAATGCTGTTGTCACAGTTTATCAGTGAGGCCATAGTGATGGAATACTGTATGATAACCTACACAAGAATGAAATAATAAGAACAAAACACTGAATGACGCAATTACTTTAACTACATCTATGAGTGGTAGATATATTACTAGCCACAACCACCACTTTGGGAGAATTTTTTGGTCCACTGTGACAAAATGAAAAGTCAACATTTGTCATAAATCTGACAAGGAAATTTGAGGCAAAACACAACTGACAAAAGACACAAAAAAACTATAATTTCCCAATAATTGAAAAATAAATTAAACTATAATATAATAATACATTTTATAATAATAATAATAATAATAATAATAATAATAATTATTATTATTATTATTATTACCTACAAATTTGAGGTTTGAGCTTCCTCAAACCTTAAATTTTACTTTGACCCTTGAGGAAACCTGTCTGGACAATTCTAAGTAACAAAAGCTAATACGTTAGGTACCCAATGCTAAAACAGATAATTTATTTTATGTTGATTTACCAAGCCCTCATCATCCTAATTCGTAAGGACGTTGCACATAAATGCGGTTTATTATATTATGATGAAACACTGGAATTCATATGGAAATAAAAGGATTTACAGTTTTCGTTTGTTGTTTGAAAAAAAGATTATTTATATACATTTCCAGTTGACGAAACAATCCCGATATTAAATATAATCCAAACAATTTAGAACTACATGTTATTCATAATTGTAGTTTTTTTGTTTTTGTTTTTTTTTAACACCGAAGTGATGTGAAAACCTCTGTTGAAGATGTCAGACTGAATGATGAAGAACAGATGAAGTGTGTAACAGAGCTCTGTCATTTTCATGTCTGTTATTTCATCACCTCAAAGCTCTAATGATTTCACATTGACATTCATGACCATTTTTACGCGTCGGCCCAGAGACCAGCGACTGTGTCTGTATTATGTGCAACAAAAAGGGCGCTTCGCTATTCAATAGACGGGCCAAATCAATCCATCAAAGTGACTCGTAATTGAGAGGACAATTCAGAAACCATATGGCCTCCCCACTCTCCTCTGCCCCCTTTTGATCCACGGCCACGTCGGACGGTGCGAAACCGACATGCGCCTACACTTGTACCATCTAAAAAACACGTAAGACGAAAAGCTGCTTTAAATGTGCAGATAGTAGGTGACAAAACAAACTATTTTACACCAGACCTAGAATTTAAACTGAATTAAAAAATTAAATGACATAATAAAAACGCCAGATTCACCAATATTTCAGATGATGACATAATGACATATTTTACAGCATGTTTTATATAGTTTAATTTTATGCGTATACTGAGTATTGAAAGGCACTTAAAGATTATACAAAGCATTATAAATATATCAAAGTCTGATTTATTACCCACAATCAGCTACATTAGTCTGTGTTACAACAAAAATGTCTCATGTGCAGCCTGTTTTTTCTTCTGAAATGAAACAGGTCTATTTGAGACTTTCTGACCAATTCAAAACAAAAGCGGTGAAACATAATGACGATCTGCAGAGTCTGTGACCAACTGTACGCTCTCGCTCTCCTGTCTTTGTGTGATGGGATGTTTGGTTTAGCGCGTAATCTCCTGTCTCGCAGTAACTGACATGTTCATATAAAAGATGAAATCCTTACAAAGTCAAAGCTTCTGTTAATGACGTGTTACTTGGTACTTCTCACAGCTCTCATGTTTATTCATCCACGTCAATGTCTTCTTCTTCTGAGCAGTACTTGTTCCCGTGCAGGTCCGTGTCCTGCACCGAGGCGGGTGACAAAGGCGGCGTGTGATGGGTCCCGTTCTGGATGTCTAATCCGCCTCCCGCCGCGCACTTCTCCAGCTCCGCCAGTCTGGAGAGCTTGTCGAAGGCCACGGCGCCCACGGCCTTGGCGGATTCCACGTCGGCTTTCATCTCCTCCAAGTCCCGCTTGAGTTTGGCCCGTCGGTTCTGGAACCAGGTTATGACCTGCGCGTTGGTGAGACCGAGCTGCTGGGCGATCTGGTCCCGGTCCGCCGGGCTCAGGTACTTCTGATACAGGAAACGCTTCTCCAGTTCGTAGATCTGGTGGTTAGTAAAGGCGGTGCGGGATTTCCGACGCTTCTTCGGGGTATTTCTCTGACCATAGAGCGTCAGGCAGTCTCGGCCTAAGAAGGATGAGGAAAAACAGTCTGATGTAGTTGTGACTATAAACCAGTGTTTTTCAACCTCGGGGTCGGGACCCCACGTGGGGTCGCTTGGAATTCAAATGAGGTCGCCTGAAATTCCCAGTAATTGATTAAAAAAAAAAAATACTAATAAAAAAATTATGGTGAGTTTAGGGACAATCACAGCACATAAAAGACATGACAAACTCTGAAGCTGAAACTAAAGCACTGTGGTACTGTTTATCTTTCAAATGTTCATTGTGGTCTGTTTCAGATGCTGCAGCTCTTTCATAATTCATAGTTTCAGTTCTTGTTTGTTCAGTATTAATTGTCAGCCTTGTAAATCCAAGCTGGACTGACTGTACATATCTCGACCAAGGAAAACAAAATTCTCACTTTGTGCAGTAATTTACTCCTGGCTTTTCTGTCTCCGTCCATAATAATATACATTATATAGCCTAAATGTCGTCTAAAATTAACATTTATTTGCAACATATTATAGCAAGCAAACTATTAAATGATCAAAAACAAATTAATTTAGCAAAAAAAAAAAAGAAAAAAAAAGTTTCAGTTTAGAATGTCTGGGGTCGCCAGAAATCAATCAATCAATCAATCAGTCAATCAGTCTATCTATCTATCTATCTATCTATCTATCTATCTATCTATCTATCTATCTATCTATCTATCTATCTATCTATCTATCTATCTATCTATCTATCTATCTATCTATACATCCATTGGCCTATGATAATTATTACAAGATAAGATTATTGATCTCACCGTGGGGAAATTGTAGTGTTTACAGCAGTAAAATACAGAAAACAAAGTGCAGAAGACAGGCAGAACATTTAAGAGTGAAAACAGGAAAATAATAATAAAAAATAAAAAAAATAAAAATAGTGGCTTCTATTAAATTACTTTTTCTGTACATACACAAGGTAGTACACAGGCTTATATTTATATGTAAATAATGTATAGCTATTATAGGCTAACGATCAACTTTGGTTACCCTTTAGAGCTGTAATTCTATCAGAACGATCTTAGACCAATAATAATGATATTATTATGACCTACTGAAAACCACATTAGGGTGAAATAAGTGTAGACTCATGGTAAAAGACAAACAAACACAGTTATCTCTACGTCCTTGAGCTCGGACAAAAATATTAGCCTATTCATACATCTATATTGTTAATTCGCCTGTTTCTGTAACCCAATGGTAATCATCAACATCAGTATGCAGGGAAATTTTACCCTCGGCCGCCTGCAGGACGCTGACCTCCAGGCCTCTGAAAGTTTTGCTGGCCAGTTCCTCCAGGGCGCACAGAGGGGAGGTGGGACCGGGGAGCCGTCCGGTCAGAGCCGCAGGGGCCGCGGGAGGCTTCTCCCTGGGACAGATGAAACTCCTCCTCACCGACGGCTTGCTGAGAATGTCCTCGATGCTGAACGGTGTCAGGGGTTTGTTGGAGTTGGCCGGCGGAGGGAGCTGGTCTAGCGGGCTGATCCTCCGGTCTATCTGGTCCTTCAGCACCGGGGCGAATCTGGAGCCCTCCTTGGAAGTCATGGGCGCGTCACCAGGGCTCGGACTGTGTTGATCCAGGTAAGACTACCGTAACTCAGACTGAAATCCTGCACTAAAGCTGCCAGCAGACATCCGGGGTTCGGATCACAGGTGCCTCTGCAGCCGCGTGTCCGCCACAGAGACTCATCCTTCACCACACTTTGAACAAACGGTGAAAGACTCCCACGGGTTCCTTCCACTTTGACTCACAGTGAGTGAGCCGAACCCATCCGGTGGATGCACCAAAAACATTATATATTTACTGTGTGGAAAGAAATCAACTCTCTCTCTCTCTCTCTCTCTCTCTCTCTCTCTCTCTCTCTCTCTCTCTCTCTGATTCAGATTCAGAATACTTTGTAAATCCCAGAGGAAACTATGTGGTTACAGTTGCTCCATGCAAGTGTAAGAAAACGTGCATGAAATTATCAATATCACATACGCACGCACGCACGCACGCACGCACACCACACACACACACACACACACACACACACACACACACACACACACACACACACACACACACACACACAGATCTCAACAACAACAACAATATTAAAAAAAATAAAAATAAAAAAAATAATAGTGGTACATTAAATGGATACAAGCAGAAAGCTATAGAGTGTTGTATGTAGCCTATGAAAGACAGGAAACCAAATGTCAAAGGGAAAGACAAAGTAAATGAGAAGGGCATCGCCTGGGAATAAGGCCTTAGAGTCCTTTTTCCACTGGGTTAGGGTTGGGGGGAAGGGAGGGGGGTAACCTAAACCTAATACCACCCAACACCTCACCCCCTTCAAATAATAATCAGCAGCAGTAATTCATCAGGAATTATTATAAGTGTATGTTAAAAGTGCACAAAATACAAGGATCTTAGATCAACAGAGGGAAAAAAAGAAGTTTATAGGCTGCTATAAAAATAATGAATGAGCTCTGACAAAGTTGTCAAACTTTTATTTCATAATTTACTCTGGGTTTTGTCATGCTGTGACATTTGAATATGTGCCTTGTCTTGGATCTTTTCCATGAGGGCCACCTACACTCACACATATAATTCTCCATCTGTGAACTCCACATCTGCACTCATGGATATGATGTCTTCACCTGATACCTTCTTGCAAATGGAGAGAACATTTACGTTTCCATGTAGGTTTTAATTTCATCTTTGAGAAATGTGCTTTTTGACCTTATTGCCAGGGGCCCTAGATCACTGTAAATACTCATGTGGCTGTAGCTCCAATCTCTCGGCAGCACTGACCTATAAAAAGAAGGTGGTGTTAGTTTTCCCTTGTTTATGATGGTTTCTTTTTAACTATTAAGTGTAAGAAACAGTGGTGCTACAAAGAGAACTGCTAAATCATATTCTGACAGGAACAGATTCAGTTGTCCAAAAAAAAACCAAACCAAAAAACAAGTTGAGTATGTGATGTTGAGCTGCATCTATCAATTATTTTTGTAATCAATTAATCTATCGATTATTTTCTTTGATTCAGTTTGATTTAATGATTATTTGAATAGGAGGAAAAAAATTGTAAAATATGAAACAGACATGTCTGAAAATGACAAAAAACTTTTTCTTTATTCCAGAACCAGATGAAACAACAACCACAAAATGTTAATAAGTAGAAGGATATATAAAAAAATATATAAAAAAAATAACAATAATAACAACAATATAAAAGTATATATAAAATATCTATAGATATAAACTACAAAGAAGTCCAATGACATCTACAAACAATATCTGCACTGCAGTCTTCAACAAGCATCACAATAAGAGCGGTGGAAAAAATTCTTAGTGGTAGCGAAATTAAGGAAACAAAGCTTTGATTCAGGAAAAACATAATTGAATATTGATTTCAGTTAATTGATTAATTCAGCTCTAATGTGATATAATAGTTTGATGTTTGAGATTTGGTTGAGACTGAGTCATTTTCAGCTTATGATCCACATCATTATAGATAAGCTGTTTTGCCTAAATGTTTAATTTCCTTAAACGTCCTCCACATGTTATGTGAGATAAAATCAAAATGTGAAGGAGCTCATGTCCTGAGCCACCACTACATTTGACAGCTCTTTTTCTCACTTTTTCTGTTTCGTGATGTATCTTATGTCTGTTCTTGAAAATGTAAAACACCTATAAATGACATATTTTTTAAAAAGAAAGATGAGATTACTTGATTTTGCATGATAATATGCAGACAATTGGTCAATGAAATCATCAGGACTAGTTCAGAATTTAGTGTCAGTATTAAAGTTACGCTGAATAAAAGAATGCATGACATTCTTCTATTCATCATTCTCCTATTCATCATTCATAGATCACATTCTATGGAAATTTCATTTATTTTCCATTAATCCATGTAGGTTTATTTTATTTAGATTTAATGTTTTTGAAAACTTTTTTCATGTTAGTAAATCAAACTTATTTTTCACTGACATTTACTTTGATTGTAAGTTTTCATTAATTCTAATCACTCTTGTTAAGGGTTAAGATGTAAATAACTACCCTTTATCCTGTAGAGAAAATTTGAAATTCTTAGACATTACCCATGATTCTAAGAATTGTGTGTATATGTTTTAAATTTTCTCATTTGGAACAACTCTAAGGTTTATGATATCCATGGAGATCACTCTGACTGGCTTTTGGGCATGTCATGAATGACCATAAAGGCATTTGGAATTTATTCAGAAATACATAACATTTATGCAGCTCACAAGAGCATGAAAGACTGTTCACTGGAGCATGATTTCATGTTTTAGTGTCATGGGGGTTTTTCCACTGTCCTGCCCCTTAAAGGAGACTGGTGGCAAATCCAGTCGAATTCCATATAATGAGAGAAGGGAACATGATTTACAGATTTCTACTTGCATCCCAAAGTAATTCTAGTAAAATTGCACCAATTTTTCCACAAGCAACCGATGAACATTTTGATTTTAAAAATACATTTTTTCAGACAGGAGAAAATTCACTTCTTTTAAGCCTTGTTTCTGTCTTACCGGCAATCTCCAGAGAGGTCTTGAAATACAAATAAA
This sequence comes from Sphaeramia orbicularis, assembly GCF_902148855.1. Lineage (NCBI taxonomy): Eukaryota > Metazoa > Chordata > Actinopteri > Kurtiformes > Apogonidae > Sphaeramia > Sphaeramia orbicularis. The sequence continues at coordinate 47,967,257 of NC_043971.1, read as the reverse complement.
AGAAATGAGTTGGAAAATTCATAGAGTGATAAATACAAATAAGTAATTAGAAACAGAGGGGTGTTGCAGGAACGTTTGGGGCTGAGATGAAGTGGAACAGCTGCAAAGCCAGAAAACAGGATGCCAACTGCATCACTATAGAGGACAGAGAAAACAGAGCTTTGGATTCAGTTGTTCAGATCATACACGACAAAACCTCTAGTTACCACATGTGTGACATGAATTCCTCCCACTCAGTTTCCATTTACCTGAACCAAAGAACATCTCAACTAACCCACCTGCAGTGAAACTTCTGCTGTCTGACTTTGGCTACATCTGCAAGTGTTTACACATCACTTACAAATAATTCCTGTTGTAAATATATATGGTCTGTATAGTTTTTATTACTGCTATTTTAAAATTTTATTTCATTGATTTTTCTGCACTATCTTGTTTTTTGCACTATATTAATGCATTTAAACTTTTTTCTTCCACTTTATTCTGTTGCTGTCTTGACCATTGAATTTCCCTGTTGTAGGATCAGTCTAATCTAATCTAATCTAATCTAATCTAATCTAATCTAATCTAATCTAATCTAATCTAATCTAATCTAATCTAATCTAATCACAGATTTACAACAAAATAAGGCTAACGTTATCAACACAGGGTTTTGACTTCTGCAGTTCCGGCAAAATCACAGCATTCATACATATATTCTAACTGTATGCTTTACTTTCATTTAAACACAAATTCTACTGCATGTTTGTTAGATCTGCATTAGGAGGGAAAAAGAGACAAACTCTCTCACAATAGTAAAGTATCAGTGTACAGCCAGGATTGGTTGTAACCTTTGAATGTTGGGGTCACAGTGATTCATTTTTTACCCAATTTTTCACAAACAGGAAATTGAAACAACCCACACCAAATCTCAATTTTGCATTTATATAACAATCATTTTCCAATTGTACATTTTTTTATTTTTTGCGTGAAAAATTGAACAAAATAATATGCAGACAATGGTAGACACTTATTTCTGCTCAAATTTTAAGTAGGCTGTTGTTATTTGAATATGATAGTAATCAGATTACTTGTGTTATTATGTTCACATCCCAATTAGGACCAGACCATAACTGAAGTGGTTTATTTGTAGGTAATGACAGATGATAATACATGTATTCATTAAATGTGAGCTGTGTCAACCCTCTCTTTCTGCACTGCACAAGAGACAAATTCCTGTTTTGAAACAATCTTGTAACTCCAGTACTTGAATTGCTTTCATAGAAAAACAATGTATTATAATTTTTTTGGAATTTATTCTACCACTTTGCCCTAAAATCATACTGAATGTTGACTTTAAAGTTTAATTCTACCACATCGCTGTTTTTTGTTTTTATCAACCTTTCTCTCTACACTCAGGAGATTAAATACATATATAATGATAGCCTAGTAATGCTGTCACTGTACCATTATAATGGTACTGAATGGTGACTACATGTTCATGCATTTACAGTAGTTTTACAGGAATATCGGAATGTAAAGGTGTGTGTATGTGACTTAAACAGCCAAACCATTTTACTGCAGTCAGAGCATGTGTGCAGGGCTCTAGTGCACTAAATGATCTGCTTTTATGTGGAGCCGTTGTATTGCTTCAGCTCTCTGTGAGTGTATTAGTGCAGGTTGACTGACTAACAAAGAGAGGGCATAGCTGGGTGGAAAAACTTAATTATGTATCATTAAAATACATCCATGGACAAAGAACAACACTCAAATAAAACATCTGCCACAAACAGGTCTTACAATGATTGATTCGACTTGTGAGTCATCAACAGAATTAAAAATCCGAGGGTTTCCATATAGAGTTTTACAGAAAAGGCTATAGAATCAAAGATTTAATTTAACCATCAGAAAACTAGTGACAAACACTTAAAATAAAGTAGGCAATTAACCTGCACAAAAACAACAGATGTAATGAAAAGGTTTAGTCATATTCCACCTGCTAGACCTGTGTTTATTACCCTCCATCTTCCTTTCACTGTGTTTTAATATCTGTCTTTTTTGGTTATATATGGAATAAATCTGTTCCCATACCACAAGAATATACATGGCTGCATTTATACATGATCACCAGCTCGTAGACAAAGATCTCAGGTCCTCCCACAGTCTACACAGCTCAGGTTACTGAGTTCTGCTGCCTCTGACCATTAAACTAGACACTTTGGTTACATACAAGCTCCTTTATCAGTTAAACTGTAACATTCACTAGAGGAAGCTGGTCAGACACAGTGAGGAAACAGTATGAATACATGTTTTTCAGGTCACGGTATTATGTCTATAATTGATTACAGCTCTGCACTCAACACAAAGCTAAGAGCAGCTGGAGTATAATTGTCTGTAATATATTCTCCAGGTTTTTTCAACTGCTTAGACACAATCTTTGAAACAACAGGCTATTTTTGCAATTACCCCCCCCCCCCCCAAAAAAAAACCCAAAACAAAAAAACCCCCACCAAAATGGCAAAACCACATTACATTTCCTGCAAAAGCAAAATTTATTTATTTTTTTCGCAGAACTACAAGGACATAGAAAACCTGGTGTTTTGCTTCTCAAATCAACAAAAACATAATGTAGCATCAACTATGTACTGATTGCATCTGTGAAGAATACTTTTTCCTGTGCACAGTGCATGTATTTTGTATGGTTTATTTATATTTCTTAAGTTTTCATCGGCAGTCTCAGATAATATCTTATAAAGTACATCACTATGCAAATGCAATTGGTAGAATAGTTTGGCAAGATAAGACTGTAAAAAAATAAACTGAGTGTAACATAAAATGTACATTCAGATTGGTACGAGAGCAATTGAGTGGCCATAGAAAAATGTTCAGTTCAGCACTTGATTTGACACGGTTTGCTGGATACAGGTAGTCATGTCGGTACTTTCACAGATGAATACAACCACAATTCCAAAAAAGTTGCAATACTGTGGTAAATGTGATTTAAAAACATGTGATCATTTTCAAATGTCATAAATCAAGGCTGTTTCACACCAGAACATAGAAAGCATATCAAATGAAGAGAGTTTCAAAGTGAGAAAAAAAACACAACCAAATAAACAAAACCAATAAAAAAACAGGTAATAATGAATTTGATGGCAGTAACACACAAAAAAGGCAAATGTCAGTGAAACTAAAAATAATTGGGTGGAGTAACATATTGTAACTACTTATGTGAAATGGGACCAGGTCCAATAATACAACCATCTTAGAGATCATCTCGAAGAAGTAAAGAGGGGCAGGGTTCTATCAGTTTGAAAAAACTGCATCTACTGACTGTGGAATAATTTCAAATAACATTCGACATAAAATTATAAAAACTTTGAGTATAAAACTCTTCTATGGTCAATTTAACCAAACTCCTTGGGGAAACCGATTCCACGACCTCTGGAGTAAGAAATGAAGATGAGAGGGCCATCTTTATTATTTGTATTAATTAAAGCTGCATATGCTCCCATCCAGGTGATGTTTTTCCTAGGAAAGGCCTTGTATATTTTAGCAAGATACTGCTAAACCACCTATTACATCTGTTACAACAGCATGACTTCATAGTAGAAGAGTCTAGGTGTGGAAGTGGCCTACCTGCAGTTCAGAGCTTTTGCCAGTTGAAAACATTTCAGGGTGCTTGCTTTTTATCCAAATAAATATTCCAGACTTTTTCAAAACTGCTATTTTCCCCCCAAAGACTGACTTGATGTACTTGTATACTTGTGTATCTACTTTTTTGATTGCGATTATACCTGTTGTGTGTAGTAGAAAAGTTCTTTTTAACCCTTTATTGGGCAAGTGACTGCTTTTGGTAATTTCCACAGACATTACAAGACAATGAAAGTAATAGTTACAGTAAGGACAGTAAGCCAACAATCTCAGGTCAGATGTGGTCTGCAGGGTCTGCAAGGTCTACCTCTGCATGAACAGTCAGTGTAACTGCTTTGTTAGGTACCATGAAGTAATGATGTTCAAAGGGATAATATGCATGTTGACAGGTGTCTGTATCAGGACTTACATTATTCTAAAAATGTTGTTCTAATTTACTAAAAAACATAATACATGTTTTTCTTGCATTTTTAAAATATACTTATGATAAATAAATTATATATACACACACACATACACATACATACATACATATATATATATATATATATATATATATATATATATATATATATATATATATATATGTACATATATATGTATATATATATATTTGTATATATGTATATATATATGTATGTATATATGTATATATATATGTATATGTATATGTATGTCTATATGTATATATATGTATATGTATGTATATATGTATATGTATATATATATGTATATGTATATATATATATATATATATATATATATATATATATATGTATATGTATGTATATATATATATGTATATATGTATATGTATGTATATGTATATATATATATATATATATATATATATATATATATATATATATATATATATATGTATGTATATATATATGTATATGTATATATATGTGTATATATATGTATATGTATATATATATGTATATGTATGTGTATATATATATATATATATACACACACACACACACACACACACACACACACACACACACACACACACACGGTGGGGAAGCAAAATTTACAATATTTTGAGGCAGGGATTGAAAGACAGTGTATGACCAATTAGTTTATTGAAAGTCATGAGAATTTATTTGCCACAAGAAAATTGACATAATAGAAATGTTTTTATTCTATGTGTCCTCCTTCTTTCTCAATAACTGCCTTCACACACTTCCTGAAACTTGCGCAAGTGTTCCTCAAATATTCGGGTGACAACTTCTCCCATTCTTCTTTAATCGTATCTTCCAGACTTTCTCGTAATAGTTTTGCTCATAGTCATTCTCTTCTTTACATTATAAACAGTCTTTATGGACACTCCAACTATTTTTGAAATCTCCTTTGGTGTGACGAGTGCATTCAGCAAATCACACACTCTTTGATGTTTGCTTTCCTGATTACTCATATGGGCAAAAGTTTCTGAAAAGGTATGGATAATAGTGTTAGGTATGATTATCAATATCAATATCAATATCAATATATGTTTCGTTTCAAAACAATTGATGTAGTGCCTGCTGAGAAAAAACAACTAAATGTTCATTGTAAATTTTGCTTCCCCACCCTGAATATATATATACAGACCTGATCAAAATCTTAAGACCAGTTGAAAAATAGCTAGAATTTACCTTTTGCACATTTGGATCTTAATGAGGTTTTAAGTAGAGCTACAATATACAAAAGCAAGAAGGGGGAGTGAGACAAAAAGCACTTTGAAAAAGTAATTTATTGAAAACAACAAGTAAACTTTCAAGCAGCTTTCTGTTTTCTGGCAGTCTGTGACCCTTCTGCAGCTTCATTGTTTCCTCGTTTCTTCCCGAAAAAGTTCTCCACTGAATTTTGTTTTTTGGTTCATTTCTTTAGCTTGTGTTACTACTGATTCATGAAATGGTGCACCAGAGTCAAGAGGGGTTGTGAGGCGAGGGCAAAAAGACTCATGGAAAAAATTGCTTTAATATTAACCACATTTTTTTTCTTTGCGGCCCAGTACCAAATGATCCACGGACCGGTACCGGTCCAGGTACCAGGGGTTGGGAACCCCTGATAAATCCTGATCAAAAATAACACCTAGGTTCCTCACAGTGGTTTTGGGATCCAGGGTAACACCATCCATGGTGACTACTTTGCTGGATACTGCATCCCTAACAGTTTTGGGCCAAACACAATGACTTCAGTTTTGTCTGAGTTTAACAGCAGAAAGTTGTTGGTCATCCAGTCTTTAATATCTTTAATGCACTCATGTAGTTTAGTTAGCTGATTGGCTTCAGGTTTAATAGATAAATATAATTGGGTGCCATCAGCATAACAGTGAAAGTTGATGAAGTGTTTCCTCATTAGGTTACTTGAAGGAAGCATGGATAAGATAAACAGTAGTGGTCCAAGAACTGAGCCTTGAGGAACTCCATAACTAAATGTTGTGCACTGAGAGGATTCATTATTAATATTAACAAACTGAAAACGATCCATTGGAGAGGATTTGAACCACATTAATGCCAGTTTTTTAATGCCAATTGATTGTTCCAGTCATTGTAGAAGTATGTGATGGTCGACAGTGTTGAAAGCTGCATTAAGGTCTAATAAAACCAGTACAAAAACAAGACCCTTATCTGAAGCAGTTAGAAGGTCATTGGTGACTTTGACCAGTGCTGCTTCTGTTCTATGATGTTCCCTAAGACCTGAGTGGAAATTCTCCAGTAGATTGTTGGCTTGAAGGAAGTCACATAACTGATTAGCAACCATTTTTTCCAGAATCTTAGGTATGAATAAAAGATTCGATATGGGTCTCTAGTCAGCTAACAATGCAGGGTCAAGGCTAAGATTTTTAAGAAGAGGTTTGATTATAGCTACTTTAAAGGACCGTGGTACATAGCCTGTTGATAATGACAAGTTAATCATGTCAAGGAGGTGGCTGCTAAGTAAAGGTAAAGCATCTTTGATGAGCTTTGTGGGAAATGGGTCTAAGAGACAGGTAGACGATTTAGATGAAGAGACTATTGAAGTAAGCTGACTGATCTGTTTGGGAGAAAAGCAATCCATGAAACCAGATGGTTCAATAGTCAACTCTGAAGTTTGTGGGTCTGAAGGATTTAAAGGTGGACTAGAATTTGTGGAGTATAAGAGATCATACTCTGATGAGCAAAATGTCATTACTGAAGAAGTTCATGAAATGGTTGCTTGGGAGGGTTGCAGGAATACAAGGCTCATATGCACTGTGGTTCTTGGTCAGTCTGGCTACAGTATTGAACAGAAAACTATTGTTCTTATTTTCCGCTACTAATGATGAATAATAGGCTGCTCTAGCAGAACAAAGTGCTTTCCTGTATTTATTTAGACTGTCCTGCCAGGCTGAATGGTGTTCTGTTAGTTTAGCAGAACACCTCTTTCTCTCGCGTTTCTGGGTATGCTGCTTTAATTGGCTAGTATGAGAATTAAATCAGGGAGCACGCTTCCTGTGTTTTATAATCTTACTTTTTAGTGGAGCGATTAGATCTAATGTTTTTTGCAGAGAGTCTGCTGCATTATCAACAAATTCACCACCTTGAGATAAATTAAAATTGACTGAGTTGGTGGAAGAATCCACTGTGTAACTCAGATGCGGGATTAAAATTAAGCGCTGTTGGGATTTCCTCAAATTCAGATGTAGATATATATGATCTGATAAATGTCTAGTACTGTAATGGTGTGTGTACGAAAACTGAACCCAAATGCAGAACCCAGAGACAGATGTAAAAGTTCACAGTGTTTATTGTCACTGGACAACACAGACAGATCAATGAATATGATAGTGAACAAAATCTTGAGGATAATGGACGCTGAGCTCTTCTCCGGGAGGGAACTCAGGACTGAGGACGAGAACCCTCCGTCCGGTTCGGCAGAACGCGCCGGTAACCCGACTGGGGAGAAGCATAGGGAGGTCAATGGCGGAAACAAGTCATACACGGGGAAGCAGTCAGACAGGCAACAGGACATAGGGATCAGGCTAACTCACGTACTGTAAAAAGACAGGCGAGGAGATCAAAAAACCAGGAGGTCAGACTGAGGCAGACAAGACCGACAGGGAGAAGGCAGATAGGCAAAAACGAGATGGCAAACCGGGTCAAAAACAGGTAGACAGACAGACAGACTGGATCAAAACGCTGGTAAGTATCTCACGAGGAAAATATGAACTGGTGACTGATCAGGGGAAAAGACAGGACTTAAATACACAGAAGGGAGGGAAGACAACGAGACACAGGTGGAACAAATGAGGGCGGAGTCAGGTAATCAGGAGAAAGGTGAACACTATAGGGGAAAGGAAGTAAAGACACCAGACAAGACACATGAGGGGAACTTAACAAAATAAAACAGGAAATAACAGACAACATGAAAGACAGACAAACCCAGACTATCGTCTGGTGGCAGGTTTGACAAGTATAGGCGTTTATCCTTTCAGGTCAAAGTCTCCAAAAGGTCTGAAAAATCACTAAATATATCCAAAAACTGGTTAAACTGGAAACACTGACTTTCACAGCTACAGACCATGGGTTTTTATGACTGTGACAGAGAAAATCATTTGGTGTCATTTTGAGGGAAAATGTGTGTGTTTTGACATTTGAGGCACTTTTTAAAAGTAGTTAACAGTTTCCAAACAAATTTTAAAAGTAGCTACATTTGTTGCTAGGTCATTTTAGAAAAAAAGTTGCTAGGGTAACCTGAAAAGTTGCAAAATCTAGCAACAAAAGTGGCATCAGTGAACTCTCTTTAATAACTTGACAGTGAGGGTCAAAGGACTCTGCTTTGTTGAAATAGATAAATGTTTATTTATGTATTTGAGTCGATATAAACTTTTTATCCTATGCAGTTGAGTTTCACAAGTTGACATTTGTACTAAAATGTTATGTGACACCAGGCCAAGTGTTAACCCTTTGTGCATACCACACAGATACAGTCATGTTTCAATAGCTACAGTGATTTGAGCCTCGGACAAGCTTAAGCTGCTGTATGCAGGGAAGTTAGCGGGCAAGTTTATCCCATCTTATGTCCCAAGAACAGGTGCTGGATTTTGGCATCGATGATTAAGCTTAGTGCTTAATGGCTGAGAGGTAGGAACATGACATTTTACTGCATGTGCATGGAAGGTCGAGATTCTGAGAAAGTCAGAAGAATGTTAGTTAATTCATTAAACTTGTCCTGAGCAGGAAGATGTTTCTCACTACCCTGTAAGTCTGATGTGCTTTTAATGAAGCAGCTGCCCACTATAGAAATGTATAGGCTACTGTCTCTTTTCAAGATTGAAGACTCTATGGCATATAACTAATAATATTAGTATTTAGTGCTTGGGTATACATGGGTTTGAGAATCCATGTGAAATATGAAACTGATGTTCACTAAACTTGAAGGTAAAATATGTAATTTTTCTGTTGCATTTGTGAAGCATGACAATTTACACCTTCAGGTTCCACATTCTCCTTTTGGATAGGTTCAAAGATAATATTTGACTCTTAGTTGTATGTGAGGTAGAAAGTTGAGTTTAAGTAATATATTTATTTCTTAGGTCATAGAACATTGGTGGCCAAAAGTTTTGGGACTGACACAAGTTTTGTTTTCTCTAAATTTACACTGTCACATCAGAGTATGAAAGAAGCACCCTCTGGGAATGTCACAAATGCAATCTTTCTTTTTTTTTTTTTTTTTTGTTTTACATTTTTTTGTAATTTTTTTGGTAATTTTTTTAAAATCGCAATTATATTTTTGTACTGATAAAGTTTGGTTATGTTTTTATTATATCTTTACCCATGTGTTTTTAGCCTTTATGGTGCTTGGACTAGAAGATTGTGGTGCTCACCCACCTATATACAGTACATACTGCATTTCGTAATTTAATGATAGAATCTCTGTACAGGACCTACACAAGGAAAAAGGATAGTGAAGTGGTATATTCAGAGTTCCTATGGGTGCTTGAAATCCTTAGATTTTGGATAAAGTGCTTTTTAACTCTATCTATATATTTTGTTTGTCGTGTCTTTGTGCGGCCTCTTGGCCAGAAGTCTTTGTAAAAGACAATTGGATTACAGTAGACTTACCTAAGTTAAATAGAGGTCAAATAAAAAAATGTCTATCGTAGTTTGATTACTAGATGCAGTAAAATGAGCAGAGGTGATATTGGGCTGGAGCGCACCGGAGCTCAGCTCCACCTCCCTCACTATAAAACAAACCTCCACTATTTGTTATTCGATTTCATCTCCTGATAAGCTATGAAGTTGAATAAGTGCAAGACGGCTCAAAGACACACCCAAATCGGCCACATGGGATTGTCAGACCTCACGTCATAATGCATTCTATGATTCTAGTGTCTCAGTATGTCAACATCAATGCACAGCTCATCTAATCCATGATCTATTCTAAACTGATCCCAGAATTCTAGAGCCTACAGCAGGGTTACCCACACTTCTTTGACTTGTGAGTAACTTTTAAAATGACCCAGACAAAACGATCTACCACCACTATAAATAAATACATATATCAGTGGATAGCTCATTAGGTAATATTACTACCATTTATCTCAGTAGTTAGATAGCTCAGTAGGTAACACTATCGGCTGTGCTGTGGGCGACTGACATTTGAATCCCGCAAGGAGCATGAGCTAAACCATTTTAATTGAATTTTAGCTAATTTTTAATGTCATGTGATCTACTCACACCACCATCACAATCTAATGGTTGATCACAGTTGACATATTGGATACCCCCTGGCCTACAGAGTCTGAAATACTCTCTAGACTAGAGAAACAAGGTAAATTTTTTTTTTTTAATTTTTATTTTTTTATTATCAGTTGTTCTTCAAAATTGAGTTGGATTCTAAATTAGCCTGTAGATAATGTAAATGGTACAACTGACAGTCCTTCACACAGATTAGAACTTTAAAAAGCCAACTAGCACAAGTTAGCCAAGCAGTAGCCTAGGCATCCTCACCAAGAATAAAAAATCAAAACTCAACTTTGCGGCATAATTGACCTCACATCCAGAGTGAGTTAAAGATTACCAACACCAGTGAATATCAATGGCACCCTAATAGTTCCTAACCCATTAAGTTTCCTCAAAACCTTGCATCATCATTCAGGTCTCTAGCTACCAGCTAGCAAATTTCCAATTACAGTAGCAAATGACAGTAATCATATTGAAGATGTTATTTGCCAATATTCCAGTTTAATAAAATGTTGCTGAAAAGTTTATTTCCAGAAAATATGCATTTTTGCCTATGTGTCCAGACTTTAGAGACACCCTGCACAGGCTAGTATTTTTTATGTAGCCTACGTAAACTGTATAGGTAACAAAGCTGATTCTGTTCATTCATTCATTCATTCATTCAGGTCTAAACAATGAAGCGGACACTGGGGCTTTTTTTGAGGGTAAGTTAATATTTAGACATATTAATAATAATAATAATAATAATAATAATAATAATAATAATAATGATAATGATAATAATGATAATAATAAAGTGATATATGCAATATCAATTTAATGGCACTATGAGAAAAGTCTCAAGCAGTGCCATCAGTACTCCCCCTTCTCACTAAAGCTAATTTAACCACTGAAAATGAGTCAGACATGTTATGATAATAACCACTCTGTGACCTTTCAGCGGGTGTGACCCCCCCAATAAAGACATTACTAAGTCAAAGATGCCAACATGCTGGAATGTTAAAGGTTAAAAAGATTCCAGTAGGAAAATTCAGTCTGTGCATTGTACCCTGTCAATACACAAATGCCTAGCATTAGCACTAGCATTAGCATTAGCAATTAGCAGTAGGAGCAGTGAACGGCCATTGAAGTAACTCAGGGACCAACTCCAGATGGTGAACCCAAGGGTGAGAGTTGAGTGGTGTGCATTGCTGACAACCCTACATGCAATGGCCTGACTTTACTGGGCACCTATCTATATAGGATGCACCATATGATGCATGTCTCATTGTAGGGAAAACAATCACAGTACTCATTCAAGCCATTAATAACCGTTTACCAGTCAGTGTGTGTGTGTGTGTATGTGTGTGTGTGTGCACATGTGCGTCCGCGCAAGTAAATGTCATGACATATGCCCATTTGTAGAAGTATGTGTGCCCCAGGGTGTTAATTTCTAGCGATGGGATGAGTCCTTGGCATCCCAGCATGATTCATATTAAAAGTCAATTGGCCTTAAAATTTGGCCAGACCCCTGAAGTCTGCAGGAGTGAGATGTTGCTGCCAGCTAATGGCACAGCAACTCAGTCATACAAGCTGAAATTGAATCTGACCATAGAAGTCAATGGGCCAGAGAGTGTCACTATGACTGACCATTATGTTGATTACATCCTCTCTGCGAACTGGCCAACAGTTCTCTTCCACTTTAAACACATCGTTCAGTGAACTGCTGTTGCTACTGGTAGCAGCTGCTGTGCATCTGTAAATTTTCACTTTTGATACATCATTTGACAATGTGTAATACATTAAATCTACCAGATGTGCAGCATGTGCAATGGCAAGTACTTGTGTGTAATGTCTTGGCCTGTGACGTTAGCAAGAGCTATCAGCACCAACCAACTCTTAATTTCTCGCCTTGTGCCTGTGTGATGAGGTATGTCAGCACCGGAGAGGCTATCACCCTCCCACTGCTCCTGTGATTTCACTATAACCTCAGCAATAATTACCATGCACACTATTTACCACAACTCCAAACTTTACCACTTAAGACAGTGGCATCCAAAACCAGCTTGAAAATGTGTCTTCTAACCATTAACTGTCCGTGTGATCAGTTACAAACCAAGAGAACTAATTTCAGGCATTCAGGAACTTCTGAAGCATTTCATGGCACGTTGGAGTAAAATTCTTGATAGAAATGAAGTATGATTTCTTAGTGACCAACTGAGAAATTGCAAAATATGAGGCAAATAAGATTATCCATGTTTTTAAAATGACTATTTTAACAAATATACCATAGGTTAAATAAACATTACACAATGCAATGCCAACCTTTGGATGATATTGCATTAATAATGTAATGTTTACTGTATATGGATTGGTAAATGAATTTTTTGTCACACCACTTTGCCAACATCAGGTGCTGCAACCATTCCTAAAACCAGGGGGTTTCAATTAAAAAGACAAGGCCCACTTTGGTAGCCTGAATGTATGTACAAATGTGGTTTTTTTTTTCTTTTTGCCAGATTAAAGCACTGACAATTTTTTTACTGAAATGATTCTTAGTGTTGGTGAAATGTATCATGTGACTGATGCATGTAGTTGTTGCAAACACAACTAGATGTTACTTTCCTGTCTTTACTATTCACTACAATTTTCTCGTAAAATTATATTTTTAATCAAGATACATTTGTGTAAATGGTGGCATAGTTCTAATGGGATTAAAAAATTGTCTCTCATCATTAATATTTTTTCTGAAGTTATTTCCCATGTGAAGGGTGAACTGCAGCAATTTATTTCTTTGGGTTTTGATTCTTCCATAGTCTACGCCTCCTGCCACATCCATGGCAGACATAATTTCATATACAGTATGTGAGGCCCAGTATTAGAAGGATTCACGGATGAGCTCTAAGCGCCCTCTTCTCCAGAACTACTCTGGGCAGAACTTTTATGATTTGAAGTCTACATACAATAGCAGCCCTCTGAAATGTAACAGCAGCAGTGTGCCATACATCTTTACTTGACTAAGGAGAAAGGCTGTCCACCTCATGAGCATTAACATTGATCAATACCATAAATGTCACATATAACAACAGATAATATTGAAGCTATGTACAGATGAGAAGTACTTCACATGAGTTTATCTTTAATACAAAGTTTATGGAAGATTTACTTCCATAATTTGGTGACATGCATTGATATCATAGTTACAGTGCCCAGTGTGGACAGTCACTATTACCATGGTGAGGTCCAAGTGGTCACTATAGGTGACAGAATCCAAATCATTGTTTGCAAATATTTTTTTTGTTACATATACACCACAAACACCCAGTTCATAAAACTGTAAATGCAAGGGCTTTTATGTAATGTCAGATCATCATTTAGGTTAAATTACTGTATATATCTGTTTGTATTTTGTCTTAAGTATCAGCACAGGTTCTGACATCAGTTGTTGTTGATAATTTTTCCTATGGTGGAATAATCTTACCAATTACCACTAAGTGATGTTTGTACCAATATAATAATAATAATGGATTTGATTTATATTGTGACTTTCCAGGCACTGGTGGTGGTAAACAACATGATTCCATTAGTCTACCCTGGGACAGACATTGCTGCATGCAACATGGCTTGAGGGATATAATGTCTCTGCAACTGACTGAGCACCAAAAAGTAGAAGATGACTACCAGAAGTATAAGTATAAAACATACACATGTATACTGCATGTGTATATACAGTATACAACAGATATATTTGTTTATTGGACCCTCTAGCAAAAAACTATTGTAATCCACTGAGAAAATAATTGAAAAACTGAACATGAATGGTAAATGGACTGCACTTACATAGCACTTCTCCACACCTTCTTGGTGCCCAAAGCACTTTAAAAAGCCTCACATACACTGCCAGGTGCCACTGCGAGCAATTTAGGGTTAAGTGTCTCGCCCAAGGACATTTCAGCTTGGACAGCTAGAGGCAGGATTCGAACCACCAACCCTTTGGTCATTAGACGTTTTGCTTTACTAACTGAGCCACAGCTGCCCATGAATGACCATAATAGCACATCTGTCAGTCAGTAGTTGATTACTTAAGTTAGGTTAAGGACAAATCTGTTTCAGTTACAGACAGTATTGTATAAAGTACTGGAAAGAGTAGAAGTACAGGTGCCCTACCAAAAAAATACTTTGGTAAATGTTCAAGTCACCAACTGAAATGCTAAGTTAAAGTCTTTAAGTATCTGGTATTTACTCTACTTAAGTATATCAAGTAATCTACAATTAAATGTACTCAAGTAATGAAAGCAAAAGTACAAGTAAGTGTTAATAACAACCAAAGGCAGTCAGAATTTTGAATATTACGCTGCTGCTTCCATCAGCAGATTGACAACACACAGGTTGAGTGTGGAATGACCAGAGGTGTCAAGTAACAAAGTACAAATACTTCATTACCTTACTTAAGTAGAAATTTTGGTTATCTATACTTTACTGGAGTAATTATTTTTCAGCTAATTGTTTACTTCTACTCCTTACATTTTCACGCAATTATCTGTACTTTCTACTCCTTACATTTTAAAAATAGCCTTGTTACTCCTATTTAATTTCAGCTTGATTTCATTCCAGCTTGTCATTGTTCAAAAAAAAAAAACTATCCAGATAAATCACACCATCCGGATACAGAGAATTTGATTGTGATTGGATGAGAAGTATAAACATATACCATTCTGACACCCTATTGTTTTGTATGTGATCCATTGCACCTGCACATGACAAATCATGTCACACTCTAGCAAGGACATAGCAGACATGTGGACTAGAATAAAGATGTCCATGGTAGAGACTCGAGAACTTGAGCGAAATGTCCCAACCACTCTACTGTACATAGACAGCCGTACAAGGGTAATTGTTACTAAGCCTGCCCATAGTATACCAATTTTCTTGTCCAGTTTTTGCCTCTCGGCCAACTTCTGGCAATCGTTTTGTTGTATGTGAATACAAAATATAAAATACACAAATTCTTACCATGGTTTCTAGTGATCTCTAGTGATTCATGTGTATTGACAAATTCATTAAAAAGCCTATCACTACAATAATAATAATTGACCTAGGATGTGTAAATGCAAAAGTCTGTCAAAGTTTCTAATAGTGTCACTGAATGTCTGGATGACTGCCATCCACAGCTGAAAATAACAATGGTTAAAAACATATTTAATAACTGCTGAATTTCTCATGATTTCCATATGCTTTAAATATGCAGATAAAGTTGAATTTCCTGTTTGAGTCGCATCATATCTCTAATCTATTAAGACAACAATAAATTGCAAATAGTAGCATGTTGTTCGTGTTCATGTTCAGCTGATAACACAGTTCTCTGAAAAAACACACATCTACACTGGTAGCAAATAAAATATTTATGAATGCAGCTTGGGTAATATTTAAAGGATGGCTTTTTAACTAGGTTAGGAAAAGTATATAGAAAGACTGAGCATAAATAATGGAATGTCTGATGGCAGTGACAGCAGCAGCATGTGTGTCTGTGTCCTGACTGTTATGGCTGTTACCATAATAATCACAACAAATGAGACCCATCCATTTCTTGCTTGGCTGCTGCATGGGCCTCATGGCCTTTATGGCCCTTGGTAATTCATCTATCCTCTCCCCAGTGATTGCATGGTAACCTTCTGGGGGAGGGAAGTGCAGGTGTAGATAGTGCATAGGATGAGATGCTTTGGTGGATATTTGGTGAAAGTGGTATGGATGGAACACAGCGCCAACACGAGGTCATTATGGTTACTACACTATTGGCCACAAAAGCGGAATAAAATATTTGACCTCTTCTCATGAAATGATTGTGAGAATGTGATTATTGATAAGTGTAACCGGGACTCAGTATTAAATCTAGAGCTGAAACAATTAATCAATTAATCAGCTCTAATGGATTAAAAAATTATTTGATCACAGTTTTCGTGATTCAAAGCTTTGTTTCCTTAATTTCATTGCCGCTAAACTTTGGTTCCACTGTTGTGTTTCACACGGACGCTTATTGTGACGCCCATGATGTGAAGATCAATACAAACAACATGGAGGGTAGCTCAGAAGAGACAAGGACAAAAAGGCAGGAAATTTCTGTATGCTCACTTTTCTACATTGTGTGCATAAGTGTAGAGAAAAAGACAAGTAGAGAAAAAAAACCACAAACCAGTGAAAAATGAAATATAGAGGAAAGTAAGAAATTTGATATTTATTCTCCTAAGATCCAGCTATGGGTTTTCTGTCCACATTTGTGGACAAGAGTTTCACAACTTTATACAAAAAAAAAGAAAAAAAAGAAAAGAAAACTGTCCACCACAAAGGACATTCCATAAAAATGTTAAAAACTGCATCTGAAAAAACTGTTGCATCATGATGTTTCCAGTATAGGCACTTATTTAAAAATAGGACCAATGGCCCTGTAGCTTAATGGCCAAATTAAAAGCTTTGGGAAATGTATCCAGATGCCATTTATTATTACCCACTTATGTGTATTTATTATATTCCAGAAATAGCCCATGTTTTGGTCATATTCCAATCAGATCTGTAAAAAATTCAAATTCCAACTTGATATCATTGATACTGATTCATTGTATCAATCCACTTCCTATCTGTTATAATGGGAAAATTTTTCAAAGTCACACCAAATCCAGAATTACATCTGGATTGAAATAATTTCAATACCTTGTGTTGACATCATCATAAAGAAGCTGTTTACCAAGTTTGAAGTCAATCAGAACTGCAGTTTCGAAGAAAAACACGATTTAAATTTTTTCCCCATAAGAGCCCATGTGAAATTTTCCGTAAGTTCCCAGATCCAGAAGAAGATCCTGATCAGCATGTGGCCACTATGTTCTGGTCATCTCCCCATCAGGGCTGTACTGTAGAAATTTCAACTTGATATCATTTCTATTTACTGAGCTATTGTATCGATCCACTTCCTATCTCTTATAATGGGGAAATTTTTCAAAGTCGCACCAAATCCAGAATCAGATCCGGATCCAAATAATTTCACTAACTTTTGGTGATATCATCATAAAGAAGCTGTATACCAAGTTTGAAGTCAATCGGAATTGTAGTTTCGGAGAAGAAGACGATTGAAAGTTTTGTAACGGATGACGGACGACAGACGACAGGCGACGACAGACATTGCCGCCGGACGCCACATGACGGCAATAGCTTTCAGCCTGTTGGCCGGTAAGCTAATAAAAAACAAAAAAGCTTGTACTTAGCTGACATTTCCTGTGTCCCAGGAGGTTAAATAAATATTTATATAAATGTAGAATTAGAATTAAATATTATTTACCTATTACTCACTTTACTTATTACTTACTTTACTTATTATTACTTTTGCTATATGTTCCCAGTCTTGTATCAGCAGTTCCACCCAGAGCGCGTCTCAGTTTCTCTCTAAACTTCTCCCAACACTCATCCTTTTTCAGTTTCCAACACTTGCTCCTCTGTTCGGTTCTCTTCCTCTTTCTTAATACCAGAATCATCCTACTCATCTCCATTTCATTCTGTCCTGCCACCACTTTTCAATAACTCATACTTTCAGGTTACGCCATCTACAGTTGTAGAGCAGATTCTATTTTTATTGTACTTTATTCCTCAGATATTTAGCCAGTTTCAGAATGTTTCCTTTCATCTACATGCAGATGATATCCAGTTGTACTGCTCCTTCTAGGACTCAAAGTTATATAAGCTGTCCTCATTTATCAGCTGTCTGACTGTCTGACTTGCATCAAACAGTGTTTAAGTGATAATTTTCTTCAACTTAACTCAGACAAGACTGAGACTTTGATTACTGCCCCAGAAAATCGGATCCCTCTTGTTAGACATCACATCCTCCAGTCGAATCTTTGAAATCTAGATGTTGTTTTTGACTCAGCAATGTCACTTGAGCATCACACAAAAAAATTGGTTGAGAACTACACTCACAGTCAATGAAAACTTTGAGACCATATTTTTCGACATAATTTTTATTTTGAAACCCTAAACTTGAATTTTTTCCAATGAATCATTTGTTTAGGATATTGGCATACAGAAACAAAAATCTAAAGTTTAAAAAATAATTTCAAAACAAAAAACTTAACAAAAGAAAATGGCACTGGCCAAACACAACAGTCACAGTCACAACAGTAGTGGTCCTGGTCGGGAGTTGTCACTCTCTGGTCGGGAGTTGTCACTCTCTCTCACCCTGGACGCAGTCTATCGTCAACAGAGCCTGTGGTGTTGTGGTGTTCAACCAGGTTTCTGATTGTGGGTTGGGAACAGCCCATATGCCTGGCTATATCACTGGAGCTCAAACCGGCCTCCACCATACCCAGTGCCCGGAGATTTTGTTCACGTGATAGACGGGGCATGATGCCGTTCACTGGACTAACAATGGTGGCCTTTTTTGGGCCTTTATATAGGCCTTCAAAACCAATCCTCAAATTGTGCAGACACCTACTGAGTATTGCTCAATGTGTATTTGGTCCACTTTTGCAAAGAGACCAACCCATGTGCAATGAACCGTGACAACATGACAACTCATCATTATCTCAACTACCCGAGCACCAAGTCATCAATAAATCCACAATGAATAATTACAACCCCCCTTCAAGTAGAAATATGCATACATTTCTACCTCAAAGTTTCTATTCACTGTCAGTATACTTTTTCAGCTGAGCTCAGAACCTTGGTGTCAAAGGTAGAGCTTGAGATTTATGCTCTTATTTCTTCCTGCCTAGACTACTGTAACAGCCTTTTTATTTGTCTAAGCTAGAGAGATCTTCATCACCTTCAGGCTCTTCAGAATAATGCTGCAAGACTTTTAACTCACACCAGTAAAGGAGCACATATCACACTAGTTTTACTACATTGACTCCCAGTTCATCTTAGGATTCATTTTAAAATTGGAGTTTTATTTAAAATTGTAGTGTAGAGCTGTAACCCTTTATCAGGCAAGTGACTATTTTTGGTTATTCCCGCACACATTACACGACAGTGACAGCAACAGTTAGAGTGAGGACAATAAGGCAACAATCTCAGGTCAAATGTGGTATACAGAGTTTGTAAGGTCCACCTCTGCATGAACAGTGAGTGTTACTGCTTTGTTTGATATCATGAAGTAAAAGTACTAATGTAAATAATGATGCTCAAAGTGAAAATGTATTGATAGCAGTGGCAATTTCTCACAGACTGCAAGGGAAGCCCGGCTTCCCCTAAAATTACGAAAATTAAATGGTTAAATATGTTCGGTTGTGTTGACATTTTATTGACTATAAATGTGTTAGAACACGTTCATCTTAAAGATGAGTTCGTTCAAATCAGCTTTATCACAAATCAACGGACGCGATGTTGTTCACTTCTCCTCCATTCCCGTGTCTCTGTTTTCTCATTCGATCTCTGCTCAGTGCATTTGTCCGTAGACTGCAGCCGTCTCTGGGCTTCAATGGGACTGAGTGGAACAGTTTTTTTCATTACCTCAAAACTGGACGGTAATTGGATAAATGCCACGATGTTGTCCCGCCCCCGGACGCCGGGCGTCTCTGGGGGTGAATGGAGCTGTGGGTGGAGCTCGGCCGGGCTGGACGCCAGAATCCCACGTGCTGATTGGAGGATCAGTCGAAAGGCTGAATCCCGTTTGATTGACAGCTGTTTTCAGATCTACTCCTTCACTGACACAGTTCAGTTTAATACCGTCACACATTCTGCTGAGAAATCAGAGAAACCACTACGAAACTACTCGTTCATTTCTTGCACTGTAAATAAAACACACTCATTGTACTTCCTTGTTTCAATTTAACATAATTTCACTGTTTTCTTGTTTCAGTTACATAATTTAATCATTTCTTGTTCGAGTTTAATATCATTTTGTAGATAGTTAAATCAATCATGCTGTCGGAGTGAAAGGAGCATCTCTAGTTTAAAAAGGCTGAAGTCTTACACCCACAACACAATGGGCCAAGGCAATCTAAGCAGAGAGGACACTGGTCCAGTCCCTGGAAAAGACGCCTACTTGGTACGATAAGGTTACTGAGCATTTTCTTAAAAAGGACCGGAGGGCCGAATGTATGTTTAAATAACTTGACTTTTTTTTTATTTATTTATTTTTTTTTATGTAAGCCGACAATGAGCTTCCCCTGTCTGAAAGACGAGCAGCCGCCACTGATTAATAGGTGTCTGTATCAACAGGTATGTTGTTGTAATGTTCTATACATGATGTTCTGATGTTCTAAAATACATGTTTCTTTCACAGTACATGTGTTTTTCTTGAATATATACTTTTTTTGCACTTATGGGCAAGGAACCAAATATAGTAGCTTCATTGACCTTGATTTTCTACATGACAATAATTTTTATTTTTTATTTTTTACAAATTCCATAAAAGTAATAAAGTCTTATGTTCTCCAATAACACACTAGGGTTGAAATTCTGGTTTTCAGAGTATTTCAGAGTATATATGAGTGCCCTATAAAGGGTTAAATGGGCAAGCCCCTGTTTACATTTCCAAGGTGCTCAAATTTTTCAAAATTTGAACTCAGAAAATTGGTCCAACCAATTTCTCTGACACTATTCTCTCGATTCTTTTCAAATTGGGCAGAAATTTTTTGCATGTGCCTTTCTTTCAATTTTGCCTTAAAAATACAAATTTCTGAAAAGTTTTTGAAAAGATTGAAGTTAAGACTCAAAATTAATCTCTGGGTAGGCAGGGTATCAGTGAGCAGGAGGGGCAAAGGATGAGAAAGGGGCATTATTATTACATTTTAACTTATCACAGATTTTACTATGTGCACTATTTATTTTTGAATACACACACACACGGCTCTAAATATATATACACATACACATGCGTATATTAAAACACTCTATTAAACACAGTTAGAATGGCAATTTGTGCAATATGTTCGAGACAAACATTATCAATATAAGTAAAAAAATATTTAGAAATAAACATATATAAGTGTGGAGTAAAAGAAATATACATAAATAAGTGTGTAAACTACCTATCAATGTTATAATGACCAAAAAACCCAAAAAAAGCCAAAACATCAATAGTTTTTGTTAACATGGGAAATTCTACCCCAAGGTGGAAAATGGCAGACATCAGGGCAGTGAGAGCAAGAGGAACGCGTGATCCTCCAGCTCAGTCCACTCCTTTTTACAGACCTTTGGCGCTCTCTATAGACAGAAAGAGAGAACAACAGTGTTCCCACAGTTAAGCACATTAGTGTAAGAACAGCACATTCTTTAACCTCTATGGCTTTCGGTCTAATTCAGAGTCTTCAGTGAACTTCTGCATTATGGAAAATATTTCCTTTTCTCAGGCTCTTAGTTGTTTAAAACAGGGTCATAATAATTTAAAATGGAATTTAAAGTATTAGAATTCCAAACAATTAATGAATATTTGATAACTATGATCAGTATTAAAGCTCATTAAAAGATTTAGCTCAGTTGAAATGGAAAATAATGTTAATATATAACATTTAATAGCATCCTTTTGACATGAACATTTTAGTCCTTAAGATACCAAGTGGTAGTTTTTCTATTTTAGCTGACTCTGGAAGAAAAAGAAAAATGCATCAAAACTCATGTTAGTGCTAAAATTTAACCCATCTCAGACTACAAAAATAACAATGATTAAATTCCACTTAGCATCTATTGTATGGAAAATATCATTTATTTTTGTTTACAGTGTTAAAATAATCAGTCTCAAAAAATAAACATTTGATGGTTACAATTAGGACTACACACACACACACACACACACACACACACTGGACTTGCACTGTTGTATGAAGTTTGAATGTACAGTAAATATGTGACGATCGTGCTGTAAATGTGTTGGAATTCACATTGTGCACTTTATGGATAAGCTTTTGCACTGGCTGGGCACTGGGGTGTGTTGCCAGCTGTTGGGTAGTTCAGCAACATCTTGTTGTCTTTATGGCAATGACAATACACTGAAACCGAACTGAACTGAGAGGACAGAGTTTGGCTATATTTCGGAGGTGATGGAATGAGGTTTTACACAGGTGCTTGATGTGTTCATGACAGAGCCTTCTGTTCTGCTGCACCTTGACTTTGGAGCAGCCTCCCAGTGGAACTGAGAGAAATGCAGAGCCTGGACTATTTCAGAGCTAGACTGAAAACGTACCTATTTAAAAAGGATTATAATTATTGATGTTTATGTTTTTGGGGTCTGTCCTCTTCTACTGTAGCACTCTGAGAGTCACTGAATGAAAAGTGCATTATAAATTAAATTTATTATTATTATTACAATTATTATTATCAAACTCAACATTTTGAACATTTGATGTTTCCTGTGTTCTATTGTGAATAAAATATGCATTTATGAGATTCTCATATTATTGCATTGTGTTTTTAGCTTACCGGCTGACAGGCCGTAAGCTATTGTCATCATGCGGCGTCTGGCGCTGGCGTCTGTCGTCGTCTGTTGTCCATTACTAAACTTTCAATCGTCTTCTTCTCCGAAACTACAATTTCCATTGACTTCAAACTTGATATACAGCTTCTTTATGATGATGTCAACAAAAGTCAGTGAAATTATTTGGATCCGGATCTCATTCTGGATTTGGTGCAACTTTGAAAAATTTTCCCATTATAACAGATAGGAAGTGGATTGATGCAATAAATCAGTAAGTATCAATGATATCAAGTTGGAATTTGAATTTTTTACAGATCTGATTGGAATATGACCAAAACATGGGCTATTTCTGGAATATAATAAATACACATAGCTGGGTGATAAGAAATGGCATCTGGATACATTTCCCAAAGCTTTTAATTTGGCCGCTAAGCTACAGGGCCATTGGTCCTATTTTTATTCAGTTCATGAGTTTGTAGTACCTGAAATCTCAGTGTGTCTTGAGAGCTTATTTTCATGCTGATTTTCATAATCAAAACTGAACTGTTTTTTTTTTTTAAATATTATGTGGCAAGTTAATTATAAATCTAACTCTTTAGTAAATCGAATTCTATTCTACATGGAATGTCTCTGCATCATTCCTTGAGCAGAGAGGAGAAGGCAACAATTCCAGGTGACAAACAGGTGATATTTATTATTAGTTGTCAAATACATATTTAAACAGTGAGTCATACAGTCAAACACTGCACTGGTATTCACACAATAATCATGTGATAACAATTTGTTTGCAGTTGAAAGAGGCAGAGCAGTGTGTTCAGTGTCTGATCACTGGGTAACAATCACCTGCCTCGAATTACACATTTCTTAATCTCATGACTTTGGCTCCATTGCTGCTGAATGAAAGGCTGGGTTTGTTCACTTACAAAATCCTGCCCTTTGGCATCAATTTTCTCTCAGCTCATCAAACTATGCCCGGCAGTTATTAGAGAGAAGGAATGTGCAAGTGTGAATTCTACTATTCAACAATGTAAAATATTATTGTTAAAATAACTCTGTAATTATTATATCAATTCAGCTATAGGTTTCTGCCTTCTTTGTTAGATGGGTGGTATGTATGTATATACTGTATATAGTCAACTTAAAAAAGCCAACTTAAAAAATGTAGAGTGAAAGTGTGTGGAAGCTTAAAAGTTTAAAGGACAAAGTGATTGTTACATATCTCCTCCTGAGACACAGCACTGCACTTTTATTCTCTGTAGGGGACAAGAGTTTCACAGCTGTATTTAAAAAAAAAAAGTGTCCACTGCAAATGACATGCCATAAAAAATGTGCCTAAAAAAACTGCAGCAGCATGCTGTTTCCTATCGGGGCAATTATTTAATGTAAAAAAGGCAAAACTTTTACTTACTGAGTCTCAGGAGGACACACACACACAAACACACGCACACACACACCCTCACACACACACACACACGCGTGCACACACACACGTATTTCGTATCTTCTCTCTGTCTTTCCTTGTAAATTGACTTAGACGTAATTGCTTCCAGCAGACGTTTTTCTCAGTCCATCACGCTGCTCTCCGTCATGTGATGACATTGTGTGTGTTGTTATCGAGGCCTTCCCTCTGCTGCTGGTGGTGGTGGAGTCCAGGACAGACCTGTCTCACTGCACATGGACGAGCCCTGTCTAACCACGCCTGCTACCGCAGCCATGAAACCCTCGGCACTGTAGACACAAACTACACTACTGTATTTCTTGCTGTTTGGGAACTGATGACAGACTTCTTCAATGGCTGAGGAGGTTTTAATTCCATCGTCCGGTAGAATCACATCGGTAAGTTAACAACTAGAGGGAAGCAGGTCAGATCTGGGTCCAAGGCATCAGCTGACTGATCCCCTATTGTTTCAGACATATTATCCCTGTGACTAATAGCATTTACTACCAACTTCTAATCTTGTACTGCCTTACTTGGGGGAGAGTAGATGGGTAATATTGTGACTAATTTAGTGTAGGTCATGTGTCAAAATATGACCTGAATTTGTATTTGCAGAGTATTTCTACTACTTATCAGAGCTGCAATTCATTGAATGCAATGATCAACAATAAATACAGGCAAAGCTCAAGTATCTACACCAATATTTTCAGCTAAATTACTCAATATTATTAATTACTTGAAAATCAGGTGATTGTAACCTATCTATCTATCTATCTATCTATCTATCTATCTATCTATCTATCTATCTATCTATCTATCTATCTATCTATCTATCTATCTATCTATCTATCTATCTATCTATCTATCTATCTATCTATCTATCTATCTGTCTGTCTGTCTAAATTTTAACTGCAATCTGTAATTAAAGCTGTAAATCACATGTTTAACTCACAACCTCTCTGAGAACAAGTGACCAAAATCTCCTATTTTCAGGGTTGATTTCTTACAGCCTGATTCACGAGGTAATGCAGGAGTCTTTTTTCAGATTTAGAATAACTTTATTATTCCATAGGGGATGTTAACGCGTCCTTCAGCTCAGGAAAAGAAATAAAAGTACAAAAATAAATAAACAATAAACAATTGTTAGTGATTCCAAGATAAGGAATGGAATGAAAACCATTCCACACCTGAAGTGTTACAGATTTTCACATCACGTTAGTTTATCCACCCATTCATTTTCTGTTGGTAACCTTAGGTCTACTTTAGGGAGGAATATTGTACTTTTAATACTATCCTTAGTAACCTAGCATACCTTTCACTTTTTGTGTGTGTGTTTATTGTGCAGCACCTGACTGGCTCTCTGTTGGCAGTGGCATTCCTTACCTCTTTTGGGAGCTCCATGCTTTATGGCTATAATTTGGCAGTGGTC
This sequence comes from Sphaeramia orbicularis, assembly GCF_902148855.1. NCBI lineage: Eukaryota > Metazoa > Chordata > Actinopteri > Kurtiformes > Apogonidae > Sphaeramia > Sphaeramia orbicularis. Next base: position 47,941,686 of record NC_043971.1, on the reverse strand, counting down.
AACTCTCCTGCAATGGTAAGACAAACACAAATACACACAGTGACCAGAGGTGATATCAATCATAGTAAATCATTTCTACAGTTGGCACACTTTTAGTCTGTGGTACTTCATGGTCATCATTTCAGCTTTTTAGTTTTGTGTGGTCTTCAGAAAAAAATAAGGTAATTCATTCTCATAAAATGCTCATTTGCTATTTAAAATCTTCATAATAAAACAAAAAACAAATGACTTGCATTATATCTTGTTTAACATCTCTTTCAATACAGACTGATTATATGCTTTCTAAAATTATTCTGCCATGTTTCCATAAAATCACCCAGTTTACTCCAGTTTATATGTGTCTTTTCAGCAGGATAGCACTGGGTAAAGTGGCAATGCATGTTGGTTGTGCTTTTCTTAAATTGCTTTTTTATAGGTTATATAAAAGAGGTGGACATTAGGGTTGGGAATCTTAGTTGTAAGGCCGATATAATACGCATCTCACTACAGCATCTCTGATCCTCTGTATTAAAGATACATGTGTGGCACCTCGCGATACGATACAATTCACACCCAAATCACGATACAGAGCGATTAAGCACATTCTGATTCAACAAATTCATTCTGGTAAAAAAAAAAAAAATGCAGTGCAATTCAATGAGCTTGATTATTTATTTATTGAGTAAGACCATGACTTTTTACAAAGTGGCTTTTGGGCAATTTCAGAACATGTGCCTCACATACAGTCAGTGAAAAAGTTAGGACTTTGTTTCCAAAGTCGTTTTCTCTGTATGTTTCTCTCTCTCAACTTCTTGCTCCCTCACTGAATCAATTTGTAATGTAATTTATTTGCAATGTGGGTAATACAGAAAAAAGGTTCTGTCACTTTAAGAGACACCTGTGCAAGGTATTCTGGGTTGCACTGTTAGATATGTATGTCACTGTTTAAGGAAGTATCTTCGGTATGTACGCCACTATTCAATATGATATGTTAAAAAGTACACGTTAAGAAACCACACGTCATCACCTCACTTCTAAGTCCTGTCAGATTCAGATACATACATTTCAGTATTCATTCTGGGCACTCGTGCCACAGTGCATCCACGAAGCTCATACTGGTGTGTGCAGTGGACACATCCGTGAATCTGCGGCACACGTACATGGGTCTGAAGAAAAGAAAATCTTTATCCAAATAAATAGTAACACCTTTAAATAAAAATAAAAATATATTCCACTGAACAGATTGAATTTTAAAGATACATACATTCAATAACAGATGCATCGCGATATCATACCAAACTTCCATTCACTCGCAGCTTCTTTACCGGGGCACTCGGATCAAGCACGCGCGTGTCGGCGTATCGATAAATATCAGATGATCTTCCTATCCCTAGTGGACATAGCATAGGGATGTCACTCAGTGGTTCATGAAGTGACATTTTGAAGCCTCAAGTTTTTCATTTTGGGTCTCTCTCTCTCTCTCTTTTTTTTTTCTTTTTAGAAATGTAAGTGTCCAGATTGAGATAAGAGTGAGAGGTGAAACTGACCCAGCAAATGGAAACAAACTGAAAACACCCACCACACCAACACTGTTGTCTTACACCAAGTAATTTTAGCTACTTACTAGGACAACACAGGGGACCTATTTTTGGAAAGAATTATTCATAGATACAATATATGTCAATAAATCTAGTGGCCTGAGAAGGCATGAGACTTCCCCTCCATGTATTTTCAGGCAGTAGAAAATCCATTCTGTTAACAGATTTTTAGCTAATTTCAAGCATGTTCAGACAGGCAGAGAGATTAAATACATATGATTGACAGCTATAGTCACAAATCATTGATCAGATTCTGTCTGATGTTACTTGGATGTAACTACTACTCCATTCCGTGTCTCCACACAGCTTGGAAAAATGATTTAACTTTACTGTAATGGGATGACACAACATTAGAATATATATATATATATATATATATATATATATATATATATATATATATATATATGTACATTTAGTCTTTTGATTTGAAGAGGCAACAGCTGTGGAAGGAAAGTGTGCAGTTTCAAATTCAGGCATTTTCTTCTCTTCATGATTTATGGAGAGATGATACACTGATGGTTCAAATCCAGTTAGGGTTAGGTACTTGCATGATGGATTAGGGCAGTGGTTCCCAACCTTTTTTGGCTCGTGACATCACAAATTTTTGGTGACATCAGACTTTCAAAACAGAGACATTTTTTCTCTTGGAGATGTCTTAGGTGGGTGAAGAAGAAATCATTCCATTCTCTGTTTGGTCTGGTTTTCTGACTGCAACTGTGTCTGGGCAGGTTGAAGCGTAGTAATGCACGAGGTCACATGGAGTGTGCACGCGCATGGGGGGGGGTGTTCCATAAGTGCCGAAACTGGTGTGAAAGTGAAACTTAACTTTGGATGTCCGACTGCTGGCTTCTATGCCTGTCTTTTACGCAAAATTTTCACAACTTCTAACCTATATCCACTGGGCCCCCTGGGAATGCTCGGCCCCATGAATTTGTCATGTTTACCACCCCTGTACAGCGCCCCAGGCTGCACCACCCAATGTCTCTGTCTTCTCTGCATCTTCTTCTGCTGCTGCTGGACCAAAACAGCGGCCACAACCGCTTGATCTTAATCTTCTTTGTCTTGCAGTTGCAGAAGTTTCAGTCTTGCGGGCATTTCTACCATCTTTAATACGATGATCAAGAGACAGGATTTTTAAGAGTACAAAGCCACTGTTTATATACCGATCTAAATATTCTGAAAAAGCGTAAGATCTTCCTACCAATAACTTGAGAGTGCTGTGAGTTGCACATAGGGGTGCTGTACGGCCACCTTCTGACAAATAAATTCGTGAAGTGGCCATAGGTATGAAGCAGGTCCCAAGGCACCGTTACGTAGAACGAGAGAACTCTACAGTCACTGTACGACAGAAAATCACATCATTTAGTCATGAAAGCCACAAGTTGCTCTTATGATTTGAACGGCAGCCATACCAACTTTGTAAGATGGCTGTAAGAAACTACTGCTCCCTCCACAAATGTCCTTGAACTCCAGATTTTGTAGGACCAGGGAGACTCATACAAACCCTTCATTTGTAAGAATCTTTGTGACCTAGGCATGAAGGAAAAATGCTGCACAGTTCTCCTTTAATGGTGTTGTTTAGGAGACTTTTAAGTGTTCTTTATCACGCTGGATTGTGTTAACTCTTTTCACACAGTGTTACTTTGTAACATGTACAGTGTTATTTTATGGTACTTTACAGTGCTCTATATGTATTATTTCCTAATTTGTTTATCTGTATTTAGTGCCTTATACTAAAAACACTCTGAAGTGTAATTATGACTTTTGTGTTACATTCAGTGAAAGTCCTTGTTAAGTCATCTTACCCTATACAGCAAAAAACTGAAACAAATGATCAAATAATCATTTTTAACAAAGATTAAATTCCAAGCACCATAGAACATTTGTATGTTTACAAAGAAAACAATGGCTCAGTGTAGAGCCCATCATCACCACCAAAGCACCCTCTAGGTCAAAGGGCTTGTATATTTCATTACAGTCTGCTTTAATAACATCTTTTTCATCTGGTTCAAACACTCTACAGGCACTCTACACTCTACAATGTTCACTGAAGTTTTCAAGCACAAGTATGTTATTTATGAAGAAGGTGACACTAATAACCTAAACTATTGCTTTTATTCCACAAAACACAGGCATCTCAAGTTTAGAACCACAGCAAATGACCAATCCTGCTCTGTATTCAGTCCTACTAATATTAATCCAATTAGTAGAGAAGGTGTCTTCTGCAACAGCAGGCAGGCCTTAGGTTATCATTTCACAATTTTTCTCATCGTCAGCATTAAATGATTTCTAGGGCCCATACTCAATATGGTTTAAAAGAGATATCTCCCACTTGTATTTAATGGATGTTTGATGTTTTTTGGCAAGTGATGTTCTTGAGGTTTTTACGGGTGTTTTTCAATATGCTCTCATACTCCACATATGTTTTAATGGTCTGATTTTTCTGTCACAAGTTGAGTAGTGTAACATATAGGGATGTTTGGGAATCAGGTTTCTACCTGGATACAGCTGTTTGAACAAATCATGGTGTTCCATTATTAAATGCATCAGATGCACAGTCACGCCGAGTGTAACAGATGGACCAAATATGAAGTTAATTATTTACAGTAAAAGCAATAGCAAGGTCCAGTTCTGATTTCCTTTTGGCACATTGTCACCAAAAATTAAAGGAATGATTCTTATTAGCCAAGGAGTCTAAATGGAATTACCTGTATTATTGCCACTACTGTCCAAGTTAACCCCTGTTGGATGGTTTTTGCGCTCCAAGTAGCCATAATCATAAGCATAGATTCATAACAAAAGAGCAGGGTTTGGCAAAACTGATAGCTATTCCAACAGCAACTTTATCTCATACTGTGCCACCTCTTTGAGAATGTCATGCATAATTTCCAAGGAAAAATTCTGGCAAACATGAAAGAACTGTAGGCTGTTCAGTGTTGAATTCTTTTTTAAACCAAACACATGCAGCTTTTAAGGATCAGATTGCAAATCACTGCAGTGCGTTTCAAAAAGCTCTTTCCCTCTTAAGATTATCTTTGGATCATTCTCAGTATACACATTCTGAGCATCATCTTTTTCAATTAAACACAAATGACATAAATAACTTCCACTGAAAGACTCTACAAAACAAAATTGCATCCTCAAGTTGTCCCCCATTATCTGACATATAGTGCCATGGACCTTTTCAGATGAAGAAGGGGAAATCAATGCCATAACTCTCCAATAATTTTATGTTATCAATCAGAGGCTTTAAAATAGGATCAAAGCCAAATTTTTTCACATCTCCTACATGAAACAATGCAACTAAATGAATGTTCATCAATGCAGGACAGGACAAAATACAGGGCACCAATTTTGCGAACACCACGTTTGGAACCAAGTGGATTAACAGTCTCAAAGTCATCGGAATAAAGTTGAATTTGCAAAGAAGAATGTGACTTAAAGTTACTTCTGTCATGAAAGTCTTCATATCTTTTTCTTTGATTCTTTGACCTGAACCATTGTTTTCAGAACACCCAGCCTCAGGGCTCTGTATGACACTTGTTCCCATAACTTCGATATTTGTATCTTGTAAACTGTCAAAATCATCCTGAAATAACTCCTAGATTTCTGCATCACCACTTTGACAACGATCTTCATCATGAACACTATTTAAGAGTCACTGCGGATGGCAGGGGGGTGGGAAGGTGTGTGTGTGTGTGTGTGCGTGCGTGTGTGTGTGTGTGTGTGTGTGTGGGGGTCCGGAAGGAAACCTTAACGGGCCAGGTCTGACTGGGGACTGACACTGTGGAACCGGGCCACAGTAAGAACCAGACCAACCTTGTTAGTTCGTGTCCTGTTGGTTTCGTTGATCCAGATCCAGCCCCCCCGGTTTGTGGCTGTGAATGGAGTCCTCCTCAGCCCACCTGTAAGCTCACTGTGATTTTAGAAACAACTAATTACTCCAAAAGTATTGGTTGTGTCAATAAGCTGTTTTTGCCTGTCTGATCCTTGACCCAAAATACATAAATACTCCAAAAGGCAAAGGCTAGCCCTGTCCTTTTTTCCAGTTATAAAGCAGGTACACATGCATGCACGCATGCAGAGATGTGTACAGAAAAATTAATTTAAAAATTCATTAAAAAATTGAACTTTGACCTAATTTTCCCAAAATGTAATCACATCTATTCTGGGTCACTGGTAATCTATAAACCAAATTTGGTATGAATTCAACCTATAGTTTTGCTGCTAGAGTGTTGGCTACAGGTGATGGGTCATCGAACTGGATAATGACCCATAAATACTAAAAACACCCACAAATGGCTAAGTGCAAAACATTGGACTGTTCTATGAGCCTTGATCTAAACCCTATTAAACATCTATGGAAGTAGCTGAAACATATAGGAGGAACCCTCACTGAAAGCTAAAGAAATCACTTGATTGCAGTGATTGCCTCAAAAAGTTTGGCAGTGAAATATTAAGTTGCGGGCACCATCATTTTTTTTTTTTATCCAGGATGTTTTACTCTTTTTTTTTTTATTACTTTTTTCAGCTTCAGGTTATTTCAGTAACCGTTGTGGACGTTTTTTCTTTAATAAAGGGTATCAGTAATTTTGTCCATGTGTGTACGAGATTTTCTAGACACAATATAACACTTTTATTATATAGCAATATAACAAGTTAGTCACAGAACAAGTTTATATGAACTAAAACTGCATATTTGGCCTCACTTAAAGGTGCGGGAGACTTTCGTGACCAATTTTTCATCAAATCTGTAAAACCTCAGTCAAAACCTAAGTATCACAAATCTGTAAGTCTTTCTGTGATTACTCACCTGAATCTCTTGCATTACGATGAACAATTTCGAAGTGCTATCCACCATAAACAAAACCATGTGTTTACATTCAGAGGTAACCTTAGCATTCACTAATGGTTACCTATAGTTAAGTAATGCTTATGAGGAATGCATTTATTAAGGGTTAGGTCAGGTTACTAATGTTAAGCTCCGCTGAGCTTCAGAGCCCGAGCTCAAGCCCAGTCTCCCTGTGCCTCTCACCCACACACAAGCTCCCTGTGCTCCCATGACCAACCAGCTTGGCACCAGTACCAGCAACGACAACGGTGATGGCACCGGTACCAATGACGGAAACTGGTACTGGCAATGGCACAGGGAATGAAGTAGTAAACAGTTGCAATTCTCAACCCCATTAATAAATGATTACCAGCGACATTATTAACAGCTTACTAATTTATAAACAGTGTGTTTATTAATGCTGAGTAGTGCATACATAATGACAATAATTACATTATTCAACTTTTATTAATGCTTAATAATTTATTAATTAACTTTGAGTAGTAAACATTAATTAACTGCTTATTAATGCATTAACTAATATGTTACCTAATGCTAAGTAATAATAATGATTGATAATATATAATTAAACAGGTTATTAATAATGCATTAACTAACATTAATTAAGGGACCCTTATTGTAAAGTGTTACCAATATTTAGTCTTTTATCAATTTTGTCATAAGAGTTAAGCTTTAAGTTGAGACTCAAAGGGGTTTTTAAGCATCTGAGGACTCATCGCCTATTTTCTATAGTCAGAAAATTGAGGCTGGTCCAAGTTTTGCCATCACATGGGGAACTAATCAGGAGGAGGAGGTCAAACAGACATGGTGATTTGATTAGAACGAGTTGAAAATGTCAGAGCAAAAAAGACAAGGGATAAAGAGAAAGTGTATAATATTGGTCTTGTGAAACCAGGATCTCATGATGAGGTCTCCTCTTTAATCAAGAAGGAGTGGTTTGTGATTGCTCAAAGATGTAGTGTGAGCAAATGCTCTGATAAGTCACCATAGCACCTGATCCATGAGAACTGCATTACACTATTTCCACAAATACGTAACTGTAAGTTGGAAGTAATTTCCCCCTGCCACACCATCAGTCAAACTTGTATTTGGTTTATTTGAAATTATTTATGAACTGCAGTGTTTTAATCTGAAAAGCCACGGCTCTCATGACCTTCTGTCAGCATTAGGCTGACTGTCTGGAAGGAACAAGGGCAGCGATCAATGAAGTACCCATTACTATATTCATGAAATCAACTTTTTACCACCTGGCTAAAGCCAGACCACATTTGGCTCATAACTCAAACTTTCCCCCATTGACAGTAGCTTCATGATAAAGGTGTGTTAATCATTTTGGAAATAAATGTAGATTTTCTTCCTATGACGGACATGTTAAAAAAAACCTACAGGTTAAAGTGGCCTATAACCTAAGTTCCAAAAATGTTGGGATGTGTAGACTGCAAAAAAGAAACACTAAATAAAATGCAGTGATTTGAGAATCGCACAGACCCTTATATTTTTCCCAATATGACAGAGAAAACATATCAGAGGTTTTAACTGAGAAAATATAAAATTTAAAGAAATAAATAAGGCAATTTTTGAATTTGATGGCAGCTACATCTCTCCAAAATTTTGGGACAGGATCATATTTATCACTGCGTAGAAGCACCTTGTCTTTTAACAATAGTCTCTAGAGTTGTTTCATTCTTGATCATAATTTTAATTTTATGATGTGCAAAAATGTTTTTAGTTGGTTAAAGGTCTTGACTGCTGGCCAGCTGAGCATCTGGATTCATCCTCTACAAAGCCATGCTATTGTAACACATAGAGTCGTGAGTTTTGCATTGACTTTCTTAAAGCTTCCCTGAAAAAAAATTGGGACATATGTATATGTTGCACTAATACCTGCATCGAATGTTCAGCAGTGATGGTGTCTCTTCAAACATACAAGCTTAGGCACTGATGCACAGCTAGACCATCAGAGATGTAAGCTGTATAAATAATCAACTGGATGGTCCCTCTACTCTTTAGTCTGGAGGATTCATTGTCCATTGCTTCCACAAAAGAATTTCAAACTTTGTCTGATCACAGAGCAATTTTCCATTTTGTCTCGTTCCATTTTAACTCATAAAGACCCAACCATCCACCATCAACCAAAAGCATCTACTGATCTAAAATGTTTTATACCTGTTGATCTACTAATTCCCATCAGTACAAGTAAATAACTGATGTAAAATGCAGTTTGTCATCTTTTCATCGTCATCACATATGACCCATTTGGATGTTCAGAGGCTCTGTAGTGAACGTGTAAATGCCGTCATCTTCTACAACATTGATTCACCATTAAAATCCATGGAGTTGGATCAATGACAGTAGAGACACTTGGTTTATGTTCACTTATGATATAATTTACTGAAAAAGTCACTTTTTCAGTAAATTAAAATGTTTTGATATTGTTTTGATATAATAACCTTTGAGCATCTACATGATCAGTGAACTAAATCTAAAAAAAAAAAATACATGATTTACAATGAAAAATGAAAAATGCAGAGGATAACATTATAATAAATGTTGATAAATCATTTAGTGAGGGTTAAACGTAGAGAAAATTTCATTTAGAAGTCACAACAGAAATAGTTCTGAGTCTTCAAGGGTTAATTGAGCTTTGACCCAGAGAAGATGGTAGTATTTCTGGATCATGTTTGTAACTGACTTCTTCTTTGCATGATAGAGATTTGTCCTGCATTTGTGGATGACATGGTCAACTGTATTCACAGACAGAAGTATTCCTGGGCTGACACAATCATTTCCATCACAGATTCAAGCCTGGTTTTCACAGGCATCCATTATTGATTTTTTTTTTTTTTTGCTTTGTCCCTTAAGTATAAAGGTTTCTCTAAAAGACACTTATGTATTGTAGATAATGAGATATTCAAACTGTCATAACATTTTGTGTGGTTGATGTAGTTATTTGTACTTAAACTTCAGAGTTAGAGATTCAGGGGCCTTCCTGTGTTGACTTTACCTCTTCTCTCTACTCTGAATAGGTTCCCTCCTCCAGTAAAAACAGGTACATATAGGTTAAACTCCTGTAGGTGGCCTTGATCACACTGATTATGCTGATAATTCATTTACAGCCAGAAATATTGTATTTACTGTTAGACTGATCAATTATCTCAGCTGCAGTCAATGCACAACTGTTATCAACTCTCATAGGATTAAGGCAATAAACTGCTAGTGAGGCTGAGGTATCATAAATATCCGACTGCTGACAGAAAGGGAAAGCAGATGTGGTTTTAGAAAAGGTCCAGACTTGGTGTTATTTGAGCTTTTGTTAAAAAGTGTTTTGGAAAAAACATTATAAGTGAACATCAACTCTGAGTTGCAGGCCACCCTTGAAACCTAGTGACCTTTTCCTTAAAAAAAACAAAAAAAAAAACCAGTCTGATTTCTCCTTTGGAATAATGCCCAAATGTCTGAAGGTACCATGTGTATTGTTTATTTGTTTATTATTTTAATATCCATCCATCCATCCATCCATCCATCCATCCATTTTCTTCCGCTTTATCCGGGGCCGGGTCGCGGGGGTAACAGTCTAGGCAGGGATGCCCAGACTTCCCTCTCCCCAGACACCTCCTCCAGCTCTTCCGGGGGGACCCCGAGGCGTTCCCAGGCCAGCCGAGAGACATAGTCTCTCCAACATATCCTGGGTCTTCCCTGAGGTCTCCTCCCAGTGGGACATGCCTGGAACACCTCCCCAGGGAGGCGTCCAGGAGGCATCCGAAACAGATGCCCAAGCCACCTCAGCTGGCCCCTCTCGACGCGGAGGAGCAGCGGCTCTACTCCGAGCTCCTCCCTGGTGACTGAGCTCCTCACCCTATCCCTAAGGGTGCGCCCAGCCACCCTGTGGAGGAAACTCATTTCGACCGCTTGTATCCGGGATCTTGTCCTTTCGGTCACGAGCCAAAGCTCATGACCATAGGTGAGGGTAGGAACGTAGATTGACCAGTAAATCAAGAGCTTCGCCTCTCGGCTCAGCTCCTTCTTCACCATGACAGACCGGTACAGCGACCGCATCACTGCAGACGCTGCACTGATCCGTCTGTCAATCTCATGCTCCATCTTTCCCTCACTCGTGAACAAGACCCCAAGATACTTAAACTCCTCCACTTGGGGCAAAGACTCTCTGCCGACCCGGAGAGGGCAGACCACCTTTTTCCAGTCGAGAACCAAGGCCTCGGATTTGGAAGTGCTGATCCTCATCCCGCTTGCTTCACACTTGGCTGCAAACCGCCCCAGAGCATGCAGAAGGTCCAGGTTCAATGAGGCCAACAGGACAACGTCATCTGCGAAAAGCAGAGATGAAATCCTGTGGTCCCCAAACCGGACCCCCTCCGGCCCCTGGCTGCACCTAGAAATTCTGTCCATAAACATTATAAACAGAACCGGTGACAAAGGGCAGCCCTGCCAGAGTCCAACGTGCACCTGGAACAGGTCTGACTTACTGCCGGCAATGCGAACCAGGTTCCTGCTTTGGTTATACAATGACCGGACTGCCCTTTGCAAAGGGCCCCGGACCCCATACTCCCGAAGCACCCCCCACAGGATACCACGAGGGACACGATCGAACGCCTTCTCCAGATCCACAAAACACATGTGGACTGGTTGGGTGAACTCCCATGAACCCTCGAGTACCCGATGGAGAGTATAGAGCTGGTCCAGTGTTCTGCGACCGGGATGAAAACCGCATTGTTCCTCCTGGATCCGAGGTTCGACTATCGGTCGGATCCTCCTCTCCAGTACCCTGGAATAGACTTTCCCCGGGAGGCTGAGGAGTGTGATCCCCCCTATAGTTGGAGCACATCCTCTGGTCCCCCTTCTTAAAAAGGGGGACCACCACCCTGGTCTGCCAATCCAGAGGTACTGTCCCCGACTGCCACGTGATGTTACAGAGACGTGTCAACCAAGACAGTCCCTGCACATCCAGAGACTTAAGGTACTCAGGGCGAATCTCATCCACCCCTGGTGCCCTGCCACCGAGGAGCTTGCCAACCACCTCGGAGACTTCAGCTTGGGTGACGGACGAGTCCACCTCTGAGACCTCAGCCTCTGCTTCCTCCATGGAAGACGTGACAGTGGGATTGAGGAGAACCTCAAAGTATTCCTTCCACCGTCCGACAACATCCCCAGTCGAGGTCAGCAGCTCCCCACTTCCACTGTAAACAGTGTTGGTGGTGCACTGCTTTGCCCTCCTGAGGCGCCGGATGGTTTGCCAGAATTTCCTCGAGGCCGACCGATAGTCCTCCTCCATGGCCTCCCCAAACTCCACCCAGAACCGAGTTTTTGCCTCCACAACCGCTCGGGCTGCAGCACACTTGGTCTTCCAGTACCCATCAGCTGCCTCGGGAGTCCCACGGGCCAACAAGGCCCAATAAGACTCCTTCTTCAGCTTGACGGCCTCCCTTACTTCTGGGGTCCACCACCGGGTTTGGGGATTGCCGCCACGACAGGCACCGGAGACCTTGCGACCACAGCTCCGAGCAGCCGCTTCGACAATGGAGGTGGAGAACATGGTCAACTCAGACTCAATGTCCCCAGCCTCCCCCGGGATCTGGGAGAAGCTCTCCCGGAGGTGGGAGTTGTTTATTTTAATATTTGTTTTATTATTGTTAATGCCGGTTCGATTCCCCAGACTGGTGGAGAGTTGTTGGCTTATGTGCCCTTGAATCACTTAACCCACATTTGCTCCCCGGGTGCCTGATATAATGAGCCCACTGGTCCAAGTATTCAGTGTGTGATTTGTTCCTGCATGATCTAGTGATGGATTAAATGGAGAAGGCCAATGTCGGTGTGTGTTACATACGCATGTCTACGTGTGTGAACCCTACTGACAAAATAAAGATTCTTAATTCTTAATATGCAAGGAAAACACATGCCATCAAATGGATCAGGAAATATGTTCAAATTCCTAATGGTGAACATATTGTGACAAGTTCCAAAACATCTTTGAGCAGTTAAGGTAATGATAAAGATGTTTGAGGTAAGAGGTAACTGGTCCAAAAATCCATCCACTAAATCTATGGTCCACAGACTGCAGTAATAATCAAGACCTGATATTAATTAAAGGGGTTATATGTAGTGTTTCCACTTTCAAATGGGAATCATGTGTGCATGCATGTATGTGTTCTACTCTCTTAACTCTAGTTTAACGTGTATAATGTGTTTAACTTGTCTGCTGAATGAATACACTTTACTGAACTGTTTTATGTGAACTATGTTGTTTTATGTAGGGACTAAAGATGGAAATTAGCCTTGGCAGTAATCTTGCGTATTGTCATATATTGTGTTCATCAATATGCACCGTCTTTTTGAAAAAAAAAAACAAAAAAACATCAAACTTCAAACTTACCTACAATTTTCATTAGAGTATTTAGAATAAAGAGCTATCAACTCATATCAAAAATACGTATGTATTGGATTGTAAAGATATGCACTGACTTGAGTCACAGTGACGGTCCAACGGGTTTATGTGACCACTGGTCATAACCATTCTTAATAGTCTCCAGCGATGTTGAAAATGAACTCCACAGGACCTTTTCAAAGGGTCAAAGACAGTGACAAAATGATCACATCTGGAAGCACTGTTGTTGTTTTATCCAGTAGACATGGCTGTAAATCAAAAGAATGAGTTTGATGCTGAAATGGCAGTGTTTATTTTACATGGGTGACTTTGATTATGAGGCTTATGAAAATATGTCATTAATAAGTCATTATTGTGACATTATTATCTTTGCAGAGTTTGCCATTTTTGGATCCATTTTTCAGACTAAACTGTAAGAGGTCTGACCTTATTTGATTGATACAAAATAGATCTTTAGTGCAGCTATTGACCACACAGTCCATACAAAATGGAGGAAATTTGTGTTTTTTTCTGTGGCTGTTTTCTGTCTGCCCTGCGAAGAACTGGCGACTTGTCCAGGGTGTACCCCGCCTTTGCCCCTGTGCAGCTTGGATAGGCTCCAAGCGACTCCCATGACCCTAGTAAGGATAAAGCGGGTTTAGAAAATGAATGACTGAATGTTTTCTGTCTATAAAGGGAGAAAATGCAATGTTATTCTGACAAACTGTGAAAATGTCTGCCAGTGAGTTTTTGTTTGACAAAGAAAATGATGCCAGAATACAGATGTGTGTAAACAATGAGTGATACAATCTGTGGATACATAGGGTTGATTTGTTGGTGGTTGGGAGGACAGTGTGGAAGAGAAAGTTCAGAAAAAAGCTCAAATTAAAAAAAAAAAAATCTTTATTGTATTATGAAAACAAAATAGACTAAAAAACTAAACTAACTGAAAATACTTAGTTGAAATATTGCAATTTAAATGCATTAAGACAAGGTGTAAACTTCCACTGTCATCTAGCCTGTGCTTTTTTCTTAGGGTCTGTTGGAATATTTCAGAACAAGTAATTGATAAGATAAGATAAGATAAGATAAGATAAGATAAGATAAGATAAGAGAAGAGAAGAGAAGAGAAGAGAAGAGAAACGAAGACTTTATTTATCCCATCATAGGGAAATTTTACAGTTAACAGCAGCAACATACCACAAGCAGACAAAAAGACAGGTAGAAACCCCCCCACAAATAAGTAAAAAATGAAATATAAGAGGAAAATAAGAAACTTGGTATTTATACAAATACTTATATAAATATAAAATTAAAATTCAATATTATTTACATATTAGCATTGTGATGACCACCTCACATACCATCAACATCTTCAGAACTCTCTTACAATACATTACTATCTCACATTGGTCTGTTTTGCTCTGTTTCAGTATATAAAGGACTTCTACAACAAGACAGTGGTGAGTCGCAATGGAACAGGACTCAGTGAAGAGACGTTGACCCTCATGTACTCCCTCACTGTGTCTGTGTTTGCAATCGGAGGTTTGCTGGGTTCCCTTATAGTGGGCATGCTCGTCACTCAGTTTGGAAGGTAAGGAATGGGTTTCGATCCATAATATGCAACAAATGAGAAGGTATGAAAACCTTGGTGACAAGATGAATTATGTTTAGCTTAACCCATAATGACCCAGTGTTACTTCTCTGGCAGTTCCCAAATGAAATTTTTCTCTATATTAAACCTTTCTTACGTAATGTATCACCATTTATTATAAAATTATCCTCTGTATTTTGTATTTTTCACTGTAAATCATGTATTTTCCTGTATTTAATTTCCTATATTTAATTTAGATGTTCATGTAAACTCACAGTAAATTCAAAGATTATTATGTCAAAACAGCAAAAACTGAAGAAAAAGTGTCTTCAGCAAACATATCAATTACTGAACATAAACCAAATGTCTCCATCCATTGTCATTAATCCTACTCCATGGGTTTTACTAGTGAATCAGTGTTGTAGAAGATGACAGTGTTTCCACGGTAACTATGGAGCCTTTGAACGTCCAAATGGGTCATAGCTGATGACCATGAGAAGATAAAAAACTGCATTTTACACCAGTTATTTACATGGATTGATAGGATTAGTGGAATAAACAGGTATTAAACATTTTAGATCAGCAGATGCTTTTGGTCTGTAGTCAATGTTTGGGTTTTTATGGGTTAATGTGCTTTTAAGTGACCTATAACCAGTTAGAATGGTGATAATATAGGTAGAAAAAAACCAACAAAATCATCATAAGATGGAGTAAAGTTCATTCAGAGGTTACTTTTACCCCCCTCTACACTATAAACCCTGATGACTGAACCCTTACAGACTTTGCTGATGTCAGTGGGTCAACGTCTGACTATGAGGGTCTGTAAGGACTGAACAAGTACAAAAGGAATGGCAAAGTACTTTCCGACATGTCACGTGACGTTATCGTGACGTTATCGTGACAATGCAAACTCAAATTAACATTTTAAATTCTATCAGGACAATTCAATTAACTTACAGAAAAATGTGTAAGTTTGCAATTACAGAAAAATTACAATACACAATTAATTCATTATTTAGCTTCTTCTAACAGACAATGTTACACACACCCTCTCTCAGTGCAACACTTATATCTCATGCATCTTGCTTTTAATTTTATCTTGTATACTGTATAATCCTTTATGTGTTGTATATATTTCTTCTATTTGCGTCATAGATTTGGCCTTCTGACTTTTTTCAGAATTTCTTTGTAGTTTTCAATATTGTCAGTATTTTTTAGTATACATTTCCAGTATAATTTTGTGTGATATTCTTATATGCAGTCTTTCTTTTTGCGCTTTAAGAATTTGCTGCTAAACACAACAGAAGTGCTAAGCTAATTTTCATTATTCCTGTGACAATAAAGATTTATTCAGACAATAAAGATTTATTCGCATTTATTCCTCTTCATACATGTACACACATACACACACATACACACACACATATATATATATATATATATATGTTTACTAATTTTATAAAAACATTATGTAAATATAAACAGAAAGAATTGGTGAATTTCTGTGGTAATGGATACCTTCAAGAACCTATGAACCATCTAAAATCCTTGTTAATATGTTTGTTTGTAAACTTCAGTGAATTATTGCAGCCTCTCTTTTTTACTGCACTGTGGGTGATTCCCTCAGGTTGGCAGAACATAATGCAAAAGACTAAATACAGTACAGTGGTACCTTGACTTACACGCGCACCAGCTTATAAGTTTTCCGAGCTAACCCTCGATTTTTTGCTTTGAGTTACAAGGTCAAATCTGAGTTACAAGCGAGCTTCAGATACGCTGCTGCTAGTTGTTGTAGCTGTTTCATTCTGTTCCATTTCACTAACCATACAGAATGAACGGTTAAAGCAGTATACTTGCTTACTGAGAGCTTCTATTAAGCATTATTCATCACTTCATAACAAGTGCTTACAGCCAGCGCCCCTTCCGGTTTGTGTCACACTCCAACCGGTCCCCTCGGAAACATAAACAATATAACAAACCTCTTATTACATCCTTTCTCTCTCTCTCTCTCTCTCTCTCTTTTTTTTTTCAAATATTTCCAACCTGCATGTTTTCTTTGTAAACAGATAAACATTACTCTCAGTGCAACAACATTTCAACCTCAATACTTCAGCAAACAGATTACAGTATTTCTTATGGACTCAAAAGTAAAACTAGAAGCACTCGGAGAGCGCAGACCTCCGCCAAGGGTGATCAGTGACCCCCCCCTGTGGGCCCCCCCACCCCCGATCACCACCAAAATTTAATCATTTCTTCCTTATCCCATTTCCAACAAACCCTGAAAATTTCATCCAAATCTGTCCATAACTTTTTGAGTTATGTTGCACACTAACGGACAGACAAACAAACAAACAAACAAACAAACAGACAAACAAACAAACCCTGGCAAAAACATAACCTCCTTGGCGGAGGTAATAATACTGTAATGCTCAGAGTACGAAAACTGAACCCAGATGCACGACCCAGAGACTGACTGAAAAGTTCACAATGTTTATTAAACACCAAGCTCACTGACAGTTCAGTAAAAATGATACAGTACAAAATCTTGAGGATAATGGTGATGGGGATCTTCTCAGGGTAAGTACCCCGGACCGGAGATGAAAACCCACCGTCTGGTTCGGTTGAACACGTCGGTTTCCCGACTGGGGAGAAGCAGAGGGAGGTCAGTGGCAGAACCAGGTCATACACGGGAAGGCAGTCAAACAGGCAACAGGACATAGGGATCAGGCTAGCTCACGTACCGTAAAAGTCAGGCGAGGAGGTCAAAACCAGGAGGTCAGAATGAGGTAGACAAAACCGACAGGGATAAGGCAACAGGCAAAAACAGAGATGGCAAACCGGGTCAAACACAGGTAGGCAGACAGACAGGATCAAAAACGCTGGTAAGTATCTCACGAGAAAATACGAACTGGCAACGAACAGGGGAAAACACAGGGCTTAAATACACAAAAGGGAGGGAAGACAATGAGACACAGGTGGAACAAATTAGGGCGGAGTCAGGTAATCACACAGGTGGACACAATCAGGGACAGGAAGCAAAGACACCAGACATGACACATGAGGGAAACTTAACAAAATAAAACAGGAAATGACAGACAACATAAAAGACAGACAAAACCAGACTATCGTCTGGAGGCAGGCTTGACAAATATAGTCTTATTTGGCGGGTAAGGTCAGCGCTGTGCGTGTCCGGAATTACGGCTCTTTTTCCTCTGAACACAATGCCGTCCTGAAAACTCAGCTCATTCTGAAAGGCAAAATAGTGTTATATGTCATGTGAAACGTCTCTTTTGAGCTTAAGCCATCCTGTGAGAATGCTCTGTATCATTTGTTGCAATTTTGCATCCTCCCTTGTTGTGTCTCGGATGGCGGACAGTCTTTCTGCTGAGATGGGTAAGTATGTGACCATGTTAAGAGACTTTAGCTCCAATTCTGTGTCTTCTTGGTCACTGTGGGGTAAGTAAGCTCCACTAAGTGTGTCAGCTAAAACCATATCTCAGCCAGGTACATAGATCACATAAATGTCATATTTCCGAAGCCTGAGTAACATTCTCTGCAGTCTCTTTGATGCACTAAGCAGCGGCTTCCTCACAATACTTTCTAGTGGCTTATGGTCACTCTGAACAGTCACTTTCCGGCCATAGGTATAGGCACCTCATTCCAGTCCCACGTATTGTCTTTATGTGTAAGTTGTCTCAAAACTTCACAGTCATCTAAAAGAGGGTCACAGAACTTAGACAAGTGGTACAACATACCTATAATTCTTTGTACACCTTTAACATCTGTGGGCTTTGGCAGCTTATTCACTGCCCTCACTTTCTCTGGGTCGATCCAGAGACCTTCTGATGTCAGTAGGTGTCCAATGTAGGGGACAGATTGTCTCTGTAGCTTTAACTTGTCCGTATTCAGTTTAATGTGTTTTTGTCTGCATCTCAGCAAAAAGCCTCTCAAGTTCTCTGTAGGCCCTTTCCCACTGCAGGAACTTTTGCAGGAACTTTCTGTATTACCCTGAACTTTCAAAGTTCCTGGTGTGTTTCCACCGAAAATTACCCTGGTAACTGGTTACCCTGGCCCCTAATTTACCCCAAAGAAGTTCCTGGTAGGGAGGAAGTACTTTTCAGATTACCAGGAACTTTAAGGAGCAGAGCTGTGTGCTGGAGAAGGCTGAGTGGTGGACTAGACTGACAGCATTTCCGTATTCTGTTCACCGCCAAAATTTAACTCATTTAATTTCCACAAGCTTTGTATTTTGATAATTCGGAAAATGGACCAAAAGAGAAGCTACAACAAGTGGACGGATGACGAGGAAATTCAGACGGACTTTGAATCGCTGACACGAAACGAGCGAGTAAAAGCTGTCGGAGCCAAATATAAGACACACACCTAAAGAAATACGAGAAAAGAAGAAGAAACTTATGCAGAATTAAAAGAAACTAAAGGACCACAACAGTCGCAGTGGATCTGACTGTCGAACAAACCAATGGTATGTATATCACAGAAATATTCCCTGTTTAGTTGGTTCCATGTTGTAACAGTAGTCAGTGGCATCAGCTGTTTAGTCAACAGTGAAGTCCAGTTAACCTAACACTAACTGGTCAACAGTCTGACACTAAACCTAAATCTGAGAACTGGATGTATTTGTGTTGTCGCTGTGAGCTGAACACTGATTTATTCTGTATGTTTGTAATTTCCACCTGAAATGGACCGGAGGGACTTGGCTCTTTTTCCAAACCTCCTTATTTGTGTCCTCGTCCATCATCTACTGCTGTTTACAACAGCCCAGGTCAGACATTTGACATGTCACATCACACTGGTAGGAATCTGTCATCATGTGTTCTGTTATTCATTTTAGCATTTTTATTACTTTTCCTGTAGGAAAGTGAAAAAGGGACCAGGACCATGGAGTTCCAGACCGGCTGTCCTGGACTAGCTGGACCAGACCCTGGTCCAAAAGCCTGAACCTTTCACATGTGTTTATTTCCCTTTTAATCTTAAGGCACCTTTGTTTTGTTTCAAATTTTAATTAAAAAAAAAAAAAAAAAAAAATCTAACCTAATACTGTCTGTTCATTTACAAGGCATCAAAATATGAGTATAGGTACTTTTATCAGTAATATGCAGTTGAATTAAATGCAGGCATTTGAGTAAATGTGTGTGACTTCAGGGTTGAACCTGAACTATATCTATAAAACAATAGAAATGAAACAGAACCGTCATAAAGTACATAAACACATAAGGTTAGATGTGATTTAGTTTAAGGAATGAGAAGTTGAAAATACATGTTCTACCATTTTTAAATACAAATTAAGGATATGTAATGATGGTTAACTTCATTTAAAATGTATTCCAGATGGATTACGTGATTCAACAACCAGTAAAATGTTAAACCCAAACTGTCCACTTCAGTACTGTGTCATTTTATTGAACTAGAGGTTAGTTTGTGAATGCACATGAACTGGTCTACAGTTTCTGTTACTGCTCCTCATACATCATCAACCTGATTTGAATAAATTACCCTGAACTTTCAGGTGCGGTGGAAACACAGTTACCAGGAACTTTTTTACCCCAAAAAGTTCCTGGTAATAAAGTTCCTGGGCCTTTTGGTGGGAAAGGGCCTAATGTAGCTCTTGTTTGCCTCTTCCTGTGTGCCTCCCTCACCCGGAATCAGTATATCATTCGTGATGATATACATCAACGGTAAGCCCTCAAGTGCTTGCATTAGTTTCCTCTGGAAAACATCTGGAGCTGGGCTTATACCCATTGGTATGGGGCCATTATTGTAGCAATATTATTTGCAAATGCGTGTGGAGAGTTGAGTGTCCGTATTTCAATCTGTCTGTGCGCAGTCGGATTTGCAAATGTGTAAATGAATCTGTAAATGCGTGATGAGATTTGTGTGTCTGCATTTCAATCTGAGTGTGTGGAGAGTTGTGTGTCTGTATCTCAATCTGTCTGTGCGCAGTCGGATTTCCTCATTCCGGCTGCGTTCTAAATAGCTCTGTGCACTGCGACACTAATTACCTAATATTAATCTATCCATGATAACTTCACATTTGTATTCCATTATAAATCTGTTACATTGAGTTTGTTTTTAAAGCTAAACGTCGCTTACCCATGGATTATTCGTAGCCCCAAACGTCTGACCCGTCTCGTCGTTTGCAGCCATCTTTCCTTGCCCAGGTGATTCTTCTTCTTCTTCGATTTTTAGTGGCAGTTGGTGAACCTTGCAAGCACAACTCACGTAAACTCACGTCAGGTACAAGAACAAGCAAAGCCGAACGCAGCCGGAATGAGGGAGCCTGTGAGCCAGAGCCCAGGGCAGCCTGAGCCCACGTACACAAACCCTGGTTTTACAGACAAATCCCGCTACGCATTTGTGGATCTCTCACGGCAGAAGTGTAGCAAAATTCACGTGTGTAAAGAGAGCCAATCAAGAAGCCGCTTGACTTGTAACCAATGATTTGTCTGTATTTCTGGGTCTTGTAGTGAAAATACATTGCCTTTTCAAATCTGATTACACACACACACAAGTTGTTTTACACATTTGCAGATTGTTGTACAGACACACAAATCTCATCACGCATTTACAGATTCAGTTATACATTTGCAAATCCGACTGCGCACAGACAGATTGAGATGCAGACACACAAATCTCATCACGCATTTACAGATTCATTTACACATTTGCAAATCCGACTGTGCACAGACAGATTGAAATACGGACACTCAACTCTCCACACGCATTTGCAAATAATATTGCTACAATAATGGCCCCATACATTGGCATCCTGAGCCAACAGTATCGACCAAATGAGGGAGCGAACGTGGTTAGATAACTTGACTCCTCGTTCAGCTTGACATGCCAAAATCCATGTTGATTTGGTTTATTGGCTCTTGTGTTTCACTTCAGTTATTGTCATGATGTCCTCACACGACTCACTTGACTCTGAGACTGTATGTATTGGTCTGACTTTCTTGTTTTTCTCAAACTTTGATTTGAATTTCTCAGCAAAGTGGTTCTCTTCCCCAGATTTCTTGCACATTTTACCATAGGCTGGACATTTATGATTGTTTTTTTTCATGTGTTTTGCCACAAAAGTTACACCAAATATCTTCCTTTTTATCTCTCCATACATTTATTGAGAATTAAGTTTTCTTCTCTCAATTGTCTCTCTCTCAGCAAAGAGCTAGTTGTACTGCACACAATGTGGTCCCTTATTAAGGAGTCTTTAATGTCACCAAAGTTACATGTACTGGCCAACACTCTGAGATCTGTGACATATCTATCTATATTTTCGTCTTGTCCCTGGTTTCTGACGAAAAATCTGTATCTCTCAACAGTCTCATTCAGTTTAGGATTGCAATGTTCATCCATGAGCGCCATCATTGAAATCACTGTTCTCCTCGCAGATGTCCTCCCGGACGACAGCATATCCAAAAGTGTCCCCCAAAAAGAGGTAGTTAAACAACTTAACTTTAGTAGTTTCTTCTGCGTCGGGCATCGTGAGGTCCATATACAACATGACCTCCTCTTTCCAACTTTTCCAAATCTTTGCTAAGTTGGAAGAATCCAAACCAAGTGTTGTGGATGCCTTTATTTTATCCATTGCGACGTCCGCAAATCTCTTCGACTCTATAGACATTGGACTTCTTTTCAAATATGCTCTGGGCAGGCTGGGCTAATACGAAGTTAGCAGCACTTACTATCCTACACGGCAAACTTCACCGTCTGGCCTATTTTCACCACCACTGCCACCATGTTTCATTCTGTTTTGTTTTGCTAACCGTACAGAATGGACATTTAAAGCAGTATTCTCACTTACTGAGAACTTTTATTAAACATTAGTCAGCGCTTCATAACAAGTGCTTACAGCCAGCTCCGCTTCCAGTCTGTGTCACACTCCAACCGGTTCCCCTGGAAATATAAACAATATAAGAAAACCTTTAGTTACTGTAGCCAATAAAAAGAAAAATGTTGAAGGACAGCTAGTAGATATCCTGGTGCCGGATCCTCCATCTCTGCTCACCACAGCGTTTTGAGGAGTACTAAAGGGCTCCTCCTGTGAACCCCATTTTTTTCTATTTCTGTCCTAAAATGATAGTAAAATTAGATAGTAAAAGTTTGCCTTTAGGGGTGTCAAACTCATTAAAGTTCAGGGGCCACATATGCCCCTTTTCCACTGCACCTTTCCAGCATGACTCGATTCGACTTGACTCTACAGTTTTAGCACTTGTCCATTGGGGTTGTACCTGGTAACCATACCTTTTTTTGTGCCATCTCTGGGGTGGTTCTACCCAGGCTGTGTTGGCACTAAAATTTCACTGCTGGCCACAGAATGGGCAGAAATAGTGTCGTCACATGTACGAAGATCTTCAGCCTATACTGACAAAAAACACTTTTCTCTATCATTTCTCGGTGCACATAGACTGCACTGTAGGGCTGCACGATTTTGGCAAAAAAAAAAAAATCCCGATTTTTTCCTCTAAAAACTCGATTTTGATTTTGATTTTTGGGTAAAACTACAAAAGACAACAGAAGTCAGCACGCCATTTTCGTGAGCAGCCAACAATGCAAGGCACTGCTCTAACCTCAAATCTGTGATGGGATCACGTGATGAACCCACAGAAGTTTTATTCTTAATTAAATCTTTATTGAATGAAGCAGAGTATACAAACAATGTATACAACAAGAAAATAACAGAAGTTTGTCAGGGGGAATACACTATATAATACAATGTCCATATCAGAGCAAATACTTATGTTTTTTATAGCCTTTTTGTTTCCACATTTATCTAACAGCTTTAAATAAAGTTCAACATCTTTCAAAAAATAAATAATATTTGGTTTTGTGTAACAGAACTTACATTTGTGAATGAAAAATTTAGCAAGTAAGAGGACTAAATTATAACATATATATATATATATATATATATATATATATATATATATATATTTGTTTTTTTTTTTTTTTTTTCCTGGGTATCTGGGCCCACAGAAGTGATACCAATGTAAGTCAGTGACAGGCATCAGTCGTGCGTGCGTGTGTGTGTGCGTGGACCACGTTAATATGAGTGATCCACATGCGGTTCTATTTAAACTGGGGGATCCGTGCGTGGAATAGACCGACCCAGGACACGCTGGAGGGATTCTATCTGTGGAGCTGGTGGATGTGTGTGGGCACAGGGCTGTGTGGGCTCCTCTGCTTCAGGCTGATGACCCCGAGACTCGGACCCGGTTCGGAAGAAGACAGTACGGTACGGATCTGGGACAACGGAAGATGAATGATCCGCATGCAGTTCTATTTCAGTTGCGGGATCCGTGCGTGAAGCCACGGCTTACATTGCTATAAGTACTGCGGGCTCATGAACAGATTTAAAGTCCGGTCATTACACAGACTTCTGTGACAGCCCGCTGTCACTGATAGGAGGAGGAGCCTACGGGAGCCCGCAAGCGCGCGGCCCGCAGGTACGAGAGAGATGAAATCGATTTTACGATTTCCCTTTTTTAAAAATCGTACTAATTAAAAAATCCGATTTCGATTTAAAATCGATTAATCGTGCAGCCCTACTGCACTGCAACATCTATTGTATATAAGGCATTAGCTTACCATTAGACGTTGTCTCTTGGCCACTCTGATCCACTGGTCTTCAGCTTCATACTTCTGTATTGGTTTCATAACTCTCCTTTGCTTTTCCAACGTGTTTTGTCTCGCCGCTTGTATCCGTTTCTGGCACTCTCGTGACACCTTTTCTGTGACAAAAAGCCACAGACTGAGCAACAAGTACAGCATCATCTTGATGTCATCCATTGTCTTTACTGATAACTATACCAAGTGAGACTTATGTCGCTTAAAAATGACTTCATGACAGTTTTGACTCTGACGACCACACCCATCTCATTCATGCTGAGGTGATACCAACTGCTGTGGAAAAGCGACAGCACTGTACCAAACCATGTAGAGTTGAGTCCAGTCGAGCCGAGCTGGTACCACACAATGGAAAGGGGGGCAATATAGACCAAGTTGATCTCAAGTGGGCTGGACCAATAAAATAACTGCATAATAACCCTATAAATGACCATATAATGACACCTTCAAGTTTTTCCTCTTTGTTTTAGTGCAAAACAGTACAATCTGACAACGTTTACAACTACAAACTGTCCTTTACAAAAATGTGAGTAACATGAACAACCATGAACAACCTGAAGTACAATTTTCACAATGTGATAACTCAGTTTATCATTTACAGAGCACAGTGGATGTATAAATACACAGAACCAGGGCCGTGCAGAGAGCTATAAAGGGGCAGGGGCTCAAACTTCCAAAAGGGCACATGAAAACGAATAACCACCAATTACATATGATTTGAAATGTTTAATAAATCATTACACAAAGTATACATTTTTACATTAGTTTGGCAGACAGCTACAATAACAATATGTATTAACTTACGAAGTCGAATAAAGTGATAAAAATTAGGTTTGAAATTCTTTCTTGTTGTAGCCTCCTTGCAGGCCAGGTGAAGATCACTCTGAAAAGGATGGTCTCACTGGTCTTGAATAATCCCCATCCCAAATGTGGCAAATTCTGGAACTGCAGACATTTACAGGAAGATAATCAATGTGTGTGAACGGTGTGCCTAATGTCCATGAAAAGTATGTAATGTTATTCCTTATATTGCGCTTACCTGTAGTACTTTTTTTCACCCATTTGGTAAGGGATCCGCTACTTTTAGCAGCTTCAGGTAGCTCCTTTCTTTTTTGTTTAATGCGACTTTGTTTGCGAGGCATCTTCAAACTAAATAACAAAACAATAAAATATATAAGAAATACAACAAATACACCCACATACACACCATGCATGTCAAGTTATTTTATTATTCATGAGTGAATGTAAGGGGTGAGTGAGTGGTTGGTGGTGGGCAGATGTGGCTACAACAGTAGTTTGCCACCAATGTACATGGAATGAATACAAAATCCAATGAATAGTGTCATTGAGTTTCCAAAAAAGATTTATAATACTAATGCTACATCTTCATCTTCATCATTATTATAACTATATTTATTGTTATCATTCAGTATTATCATCATTAGTATCATTATCAGTATTATTATCATTCAGTATTATCATTTTTAGTATCATTATCAGTATTACTATCATTCAGTATTCTCATTATTAGTATCATTATCAGTATTATTATCATTCAGTATTCTCATTATTAGTATCATTATCAGTATTATTATCATTCAGTATCATCATCATTAGTATCATTATCAGTATTATTATCATTCAGTATTATCATTATTAGTATCATTATCAGTATTATTATCATTCAGTATCATCATCATTAGTATCATTATCAGTATTATTATCATTCAGTATTATCATTATTTTCCAGACTCCGCATTCCAAGCAAGTCCTTGGAAATACCTTGTTAAAATTATATGAAAACTGTGGGGTGGCTGTTGCTTATTTTCATTCAATAAATTTCTATGACAAATTAGACTAGACTCATACTGCACCTATTCTGTGTATAGTAGGCTACTGTAAAATATGTGGATTTTCTACAATGTAAAATATGTATCTCTCAGTCTCAAAAGTGAGGACTATTACCATGTGTTACAATTCTGCGGCTAAAACTCAACAGTTTATAGAAATAAAACGTAACCAAATCTGTGTGAGTGCTTCAGCAGGACTCAGACTCAGGTGGGCACCCAGCTGTTACAGTGGGCTAGTCTGGGAGCTCATTCCATAACGTGACGATGATATTGAATTATTTACTCACTTACGATCGGTTTTTGGCCCCAAAACTATAGTTGTTGAAGAATAGGACCAGGGCGACAAGTGAATGTTTTGGGCAGATAGCGGGATGGACTCTCACATACCTTGAATCGCGGAGCTCTCCTCCTCCTTGTTCACTCTCCAGACCAGGACATGTGCGGGTGCGTGTGTGTTGCAAGCAAGGTTGGACAGCAGGAAGGGGCGGGGCCTGACAGAGATGAAAGGGCACCATGACCAGGTCCAGTGACAGCCAAATTAAACCACTCTTAACATTTATTATCATTGATCAAAATTTTAGTCACAAAATTTTAGTCATGCAGTTTTTGCGCAAAAAAAAGAAGAAAAAAAAGAAAAAAAAAAAGGGCACTTGACGGCAGACGATCAAAGCGGCAGGGGCTCAAGCCCCCCCGGCCCCCTGCTTTGCATGTGCCAGCACAGAACATTTACTAACAGGCAGAATATTGCTAAAATTACACTTAGTTCTCTTAAGACATTTCAGGTTGTTCATATTTGTTTAAGTTAATTATATTTGTGTGAAAATATGATTTGTAAATGCAAACATTTTCATGGAATTTTACTTTTTTACACTAAAATAAAGACAAAAATTTGTAGTTGACATTATTTATAGGTTATTACAATAGTATTTTACTGGTCAGATCCACTTGAGATTGAATTAGTCTGCAGGCCTTTGTGAAACCTGAATTAAAATGATTTTGACATCCTTGATAATATCTTAAGTGTAATTTCCAGCTTGGGCCATATTGGACTCTTTGGAGGTCCAGTTTTGGCCTGCAGGCCATATGTTTGACACCCCTGCCTTAGATCAATTAGTCCAGTGTCTCCTCAAGCCAGTGTTAACCTTTCCCTCAATCCTGGGGCCTTGTCATCCTCCAAAGTGGACATTTAGATTTAGATGAGAAGCAAATTTTTTTTTGTAATCTAATATCCATGCTGATTAGTTTTGTCACATGGCAAATCACTGCTTGTGAGCCATGCAGTGTTTATTGGTTGGTCAAACTTTATGTGTACATGTCTATAAATCTTACGTTGACTGTGGAATGGGGGGGGGGGGGTCAATATCATTGTCATTGCTGTTTCATAAGCCTTTCAATTCATCTTCATTTACATTCGTCATTTCTGACACCTGCATATTATGTGTATGCGTGTGTGTGTGTGTGTGTGTGTGTGTGTGTGTAATCGTGCGTGTGTTTGTGTGTGTGCGTGTGTGTGTTTTCAGGAAAGGCACAATCGTTAAGACAACAGTGTTGGTGTTTATTGCTGGTTCACTCATGGGCTTCAGCAGGATTTGTGGATCACCTGAGATGGTCATTTTTGGACGCTTCATCACAGGACTTCACTCAGGTAGAAACCATTGCCTGATTTTCCAGTTAAAACAAAGGTGCTTTACATGGTCTAGTGTATGCGGACAGAGATGCCCAAAATGCCTAGTGTAAAGATGGATGCTTATGCCATGTAGCCCGGTATCTGGAAAAACTGATATTTTCTCAGGCGTTTTTGACTTTCATCCACATGAAAACTCTGGTTTATGACACTGGAAATGATTCTTTCTGAAATTCCAGCTAAAATGGAGATTTGGAAAGCCGTGTTTTCATCCTTGCATGTGTACAATGGGAACTAGAAGTTTATGATCCCGAACATTACAGTATGTGACTACAGTAAAAAGCATCAACATCATATGTTTGACCTTTGTTTATCCTAACATAAACCCCATAATGGTGGTGTATGGTGTATTTATGCAGATTCATGAAAATATGTCTGAAAATGAACTGGAATGCGCGATCTTATTATCCTAAAGTGGGGAACTATCACTTTTTATAAAAACTGTGATACGTGCATACATGGCTTTTGCTTCATGAGATAATAGGTGCATTTCCACCCAGAAGTTGTGTAATTACATTTTCAAATGAAGTGTAAGAAAACGGAGTAGAATCTCTGCAAATCTGACAGAATCAGAAGGAAATACTTAATGTAGTTGGTGTATTGACAAAGATATTTATCAATATAATGGCATAAATGTGAATAATTATTTGTATGTGATTTTATGATGTTTTGAATAACATGAAATAACTGGCAAAGTTTTGTCAATGATAGGTGGATCAAAAACATGCATAAATTGCTGATTTTTGGAAAATTCTGTAAAAGTTTTCAATACATATGTGCACTGAAGTTAACCTAACGTAATGTCTGTCTTATTTTCTTGTAGGTATCTCTCTTAGTGTAGTACCAATGTACCTCGGTGAGATAGCGCCTAAAAATCTGCGTGGCTTCCTTGGTCTTGTGCCAAGTATATTTATTGGCACTGGAGTCTTTGCTGCTCAAATTCTTGGTCTTCATGAGCTTCTGGGAAAGGTAAAGGAGATAACCATTCATCACTGTACATTACTACACTCACAACAACCATAAAGAGTTTGTTGACCTAAAATTACTTATTTTAACCCCAGACATGATCTTTCTCTTTTTCTGACCCTGTCACTGTACTCAACATGCCAAACCATTATCACCTCTATAAAAAAAATATTTATGCCACTTTGTGTTATTGACTCATTAACAATATAATGATGTAATTATAAGTCTCCCAAGGTGGCAGTTGTCAGTATATATTGTGGGAAGAAAAAATATATGTACCGCTTGAAATTTTTTCACTTTATGAATGTCATAAAATGTAATCTGATCTTTGTCTAAGTCACAAGTACAGGCAAACACAATGTGCTTAAACTAATACCACACAAACAATTATAACATTTTTGGTAGCTACTGCTTAGACCTGCTTATTGTCCGTAGGTATTATTTGACCATGCTCTTTTCAGGTCATTTAACAGCATCTCGATTGGATTCAGGTCTGGGCTCTGACTGGGTCATTCCAAAAGGAGCTGCTTTCCTTCTATGTTTATGGTCATTGTTCTGCTGCATCACTGTCTCCTACTGATCTTCAGCTGGTGGACAGACACCCTGACACTATGCTGTAGAATATACTGATAAACTTGGGAATCCATTTTGTCCTCCATGATGGCATATGGCAATAAAACCCACATCATGATGCTCCTTCCACCAAACTTCCCTATGGAGATGATGTTCTCTTGTTAGTATGCAGTTCTCTTGTTAGTATGCAGTTCCCTTTTTAGTAGTTCCCTTGCAGTATCTTCTTTACAACTCAACCTTAGTGTCATTAGCCCACCAAACATTGTTCCAGTAGTGTTGTGAAGTTTTAAGGTCAGCAAATCAAATTTTATTCATATGGCGCCAAATCATAACAGCCATAAAAGTAATCTCATGACACTTGTTACGTGCCAGGAGGTCTAGGGTGCTGACACATAACAAAAATTAAAAGAAAGAAAAAGATGGTCCGGGAGACAGCAAAGGAAAACGTGGAGAGCAGGTTGCTTGTACCAAAATGACTGAAAATTTATTACAGAAAAATAAGTTGTACATAGCCAAAGTTACTTATAAATAACAAAGGTTGCGACAAACAAAAAGTAAACTGCCGCGGTGGACCCAGTCTCCTCTTCATGGTCGGAGCGCCAGGCTTTATAGGTAGGCGGCGAATTGAAGTCAGGTGTTCCCAGTTGGCCCCAGATTGAAGGCGGAGACAAGGAAAAAAAAACAGAACCACCAACAGCCCCAGCCGTAACACTTCCCCCCTTAAGAGTAAATAACAGTTTTAGCACACGAAACTGTTATTACTCTAAATTACTCAAAATACACATCATAGGCCAACATTGCTCCTCAGCCACGTTAGTTGCCAAATAGTTGCTACATGACATGAAAAGGCTATAAAGGATCTTCTGTAATCTTCAGTCTTCAGTTCTGGACAGTGCGTCAGCCACGATGTTGTCCTCGCCCTTCTTGTGCTTGATGATGAGGTTGTAGCCCTGAACCAACAATGCCCAGCGCATTAAACACTGGTTGTTGTTATACATTTTGGACAGAAACACAAGAGGGTTATGATCTGTGAAGATGAAGACGGGGCTGTGAGTAGAACTGACAGACGTAGAAGTGTTGGAGAGCCAAAAGCATAGCTAGAGTTTCTTTCTCAATGGTTGAATAATTAAGCTGATGCTTTTTAAACTTAGCTGAGAAGTATGAGATTGGATGAGGTACACCAGCATCATCATCCTGTAGAAGGACAGCACCTGCTCCACTGGCACTAGCATCAACTTCAAGGCTGAAAGGTTTTGAATAGTTAGGAGCAGATAGTACAGGAGCACTACACAACAGCGACTTTGCAGCTTGAAAAGCACACTCACAAGCTTCAGACCAGACAAATGGTACAGATGGACTACACAGAGCAGTAAGGGGAGCAACCAAAACAGAAAAATTTCTGCAGAAACACCGGTAATAACCTGCCAGACCCAAAAAACGACGCAGTTCCCTTCTTGTAGTTGGAGTGGGATATGACAAAACAGCCTCAACTTTAGCGTTTACAGGTCGAACTCTACCATAACCAACAACCTTACCCAGATAGGTTACTGTGGCTTTTCCAAACTCACATTTGGACAGGTTAAGAGTAAGATTGGCACGAGACAACCACTGAAACACTTCACAAAGGGAAGAAATGTGGTCTGACCAAGTATCTGTATAGACTACAATGTCATCCAGATACACCTTACAATGGGCAACATCACGAAGGACTGAATGCATAAGGCGCTGAAACGTGGCAGGGGCATTCCTCATGCCAAATGCCATAACGGTATATTGCAGAAAATGGTCTGGGGTAACAAAAGCAGAGATGTCAGATGCCCTGGGAGTTAATGGAACCTGCCAGTAGCCTTTTAAAAGGTCTAATTTAGTAATGTGCACTGCAGGACCAATACTGTCTATACAATCTTCCATACGTGGTAGTGGAAATGAATCAGGAACAGTAACAGCATTAACTTTCCTAAAGTCGGTACAGAAATGAGGTGTTCCATCAGATTTTGGTGTGAGAAGACAAGGAGAACTCCAAGGACTATGGCTTGGTTTTGCTAGCCCATTATCTAACAGATAGTTTACCTCCTTTTTCATAGCCTCACGCTTGTCTATGGGACACCGATAAGCATGTTGTTTAATTGGAGCAGCTGATCCAACATCAATGTCATGTTCTAGAACATTGGTACAAGATGGAGTGTCAGTAAATAGTGAGGGGTATGACTGTAGTAGGGCCACAATATCACTACGCTGTTCCACAGGTAAGTATGATAGCTGAGAGTCTACTTTAGACATGAACTCCATGTTAGATAGCCTACCAGACTGATGAGCAGCACAAGGCTCCACCAAGTCTTCCTCCTCTGGACTATCTGAACACACTGGAAACAGGAGACACAGTTAACATGAACTGTTCAGAACATTCATGTCTCTCATGGAAGAGTTTAAGCATGTTAACATGACACAGCCTGATCTTTCTTCAACGCTCAGGGGTTAGAATGAGGTAATCTGTGTCAGAGACCTTCCTATCGACTACATAAGGGCCAGAGAAACGGGCTGATAAAGCAGAGCCAAGACTAGGGAGCAAAACTAGAACTTTGTCACCTGGCTTGAAGTGATGTACCACTGCTTTTTTATCAAAGCGCTCCTTCATATTAGCTTCAGAAGAAGACAGGGCTTCCTTGGCTAAAACAGTAGCCTGCTGTAACTGTTCCTGGCACCTGGAGACAAATTCCGATACACTAATTTTGGAGGATGACAAAGACGTTCTTTCAGCACTTTCAGTGGACCCCGCATTTTATGCCCAAACACTAGTTCACAAGGACTAAACCCCATGGACTCCTGAGTAGCATTTCTAATAGCAAAAACTACAAATGGTACCCCCTCATCCCAGTCTCTACCAGTGTCAAAGCAATACTTCTTCAACATGGACTTTAATGTCTGATGCCAGTGCTCTAAGGCACCCTGTGTCTCTGGATGATACGCACTAGATACAGCATGGGCTATACCAAGGGACTGTAATGTTTTCTCAAAGGCTTTGGAGAGGAAATTTGTACCCTGATTGGTTTGTACAACTTTAGGAAGTCCGAATGTTGTAAAAAACTTTGTTAATGCCTTAACTGCCGGAGCTGTAATTTTTCTTAACGGAATTGCTTCAGGAAACCTTGAAGAAACACACATGGCAGTTAGCAAAAACTGATTTCCTGATTTAGTCTTGGGTAAAGGACCCACACAATCAACAATGACATGTTCAAATGGCTCACCAACAGCAGGAACAGGGTGGAGTGGAGCTGGTGGAACCACTTGATTGGGTTTCCCCACGGCCTGACAGGTCATGCAGGTGTTACAGAAGCGGACTACATCACCTTTCAAACCTGGCCAGAAAAAATGCTTTAGATTATTATTATTATTATTATTATTATTATTATTATTATTATTATTATTATTATTATTATTATTATTATTATTGGTTTTTGTGACACCAAGGTGACCAGACCACAAATGTTCATGAGCCATGGATAAAACATGCTGTCTGTAGCCTTTTGGAACTACAATCTGAAAAACAGTGCACCAGTCATCAGAACCAGATCGACTACCTGACTTTGGGACCCACTTGTGCATCAAAACTCCTTTCTCAAGAAAGAATAAATGCTTTCCATCTGGACTGTCTAAAGCAGAAAAACATTTGGACAAGGTTAGATCAGACTTTTGAGCCTCAAAGCCTCAGTATTTAGTGGAAGTGATGGTGGGGAGATGGACTCTGGCTTTTTGCCACTGGCCTTGACCTCTGTGATATTCTTAATGTGACCAGAGGAGGGCGCACTGTCCTCAAGGAAAACCGGGGCCAGCACTGAATCACACAGATCAACATCAACATTTTCCTGAGCTAACTTTTTAGACTGAGCCCTAGTCAAAACACTAACGGAGAATACCTCAAGATGTTGCATGGCCAATTCATCTGTTTCAGAGCCAGACATAGGCTGGTCAACAACCTCAGGGGATGGGTACACTTTCCCACCTGCAGTGTCATTCCCCATAATGAAATCTATCCGATCAATAGGAAATTGGTCACGGACAGCTACTTTAAACACACCACTAGCCAACTTGGATTCAACCTGGATGTTATGCAAAGGAGCCGGTATATAACTCAAACCAATGCCTTTTACAACAGTACTTAAGCGACAGTCAGTTTTAACGCTGAGAGGCAACACACTGGACAAAATAAACGACTGAGAGCCTCCTGTATCTCGCAGGACCTTAACTAGGCGCTTGGCTTCTCCTGGAACTGAAACTAAAGCCTCAAAAATGAACGGTTTAAAACAGTCATCAGGAGTAATAGGCTGACAGGAATCAGTAGCACCAGCTAACACAGTGGGAAAAGTTTTAACGAGTCCAACACCTTTTGGTTTGGATAAGCCAACTGGCTGCTTGCATTTCAGCGCATCACACTCTGCTATTAAGTGACCAGTTTTGTGGCAGTAAAAGCATTGTGTCGGCTTCTCAGGCTTGGAACCAGACTGAGTAGATTTTCCATTACCTTTCAACAAAGGCGTTGGCTCACGGTTAAAGACATTTTTATGTGTAAGAGCGAATTCGTCGGCTGCAACAGCGGCTTGCTGGAGCGTTGAAACTTTTTGTTCATTTAAATAAACAATAATACGCTCTGGAAGACAGTTCTTAAAATCTTCAATCAAGACCAGCTCACGAAGTGCAGCAAAAGTGTTAACTTTATTAGCAGCACACCATCGGTCAAGCAAAAGACTTTTCTCACGAGCAAAGTCAACAAAGCTCTGGTTGAATGGCTTCTTTAACCCCCTAAAACGCTGTCTATAAGCCTCAGGCACAAGCTCATAAGCGCGTAATATAGCGCCTTTTAACGTCTCATAATTCAGACTATCAGACACGGACAGCGAGGCGCAGGCCTCCAAAGCTTTACCACTGAGTTTACACTGGAGTAAAATTGCCCAAACGTCTGCTGGCCAATGTAACGCGGACGCAATGCGCTCAAAAGCACCGAAATAAGACTCTCACGAAAAACCGGGACAAGCTGTATATTTTTAGACACCAAATGCCTCACGGGACCCACCCAAGACAGGTTGCTTTGTGCCTAAACCTCGGGCTGCTTGCAACTCTAATTTACGCATCTGAAGAGCTGATTCGACCTCCAACTTTTTAAATTCTACCTCCCTATCCAACTCAATCCGTTTTAACTCAAGCTCACGTCGGAGCTGAAACTCGCGATCCCTTTCTTCTTTTTGGGATTTAAGCCGGGCTATACGCACGTCCACACGGGGATCCCTAAGAGAAGAGTCTGCACTTACATCTGCAGATGTCCGAGGCTTTTCCTCCGACTCACCTGTGGAACTGGTGCGCGCACTTGCGGCGGGCTGCTGCGCATCCGCTGCCGCCTCCGGATGAGGAACCACCGGGGACGCCACTTCACCTCCCGCTGTCGTCGACTCACCACTGAAATCACCCGACTCGGGCACATCCATAATACCCTCATTAACTAAGACAGCCAATATTGCTTCATGTAACGCACCAACACGCAGCGCCGTCGAGACTGTAATACCATAGTGTCTGGCGATCTCCACCAAATCACTTTTCCTACAGGCATCAAACACAGTCAACGTAGGATTAGCTACAAATTCCACTAAATCAAATGCAGCCATTACTCACCGGACAAAGTCACCGCTGATCCGGATCACAGCTGAGCACACTCACGATCAGCTGGGTCGCACCTGGACACAAATGAGCCGCCCGCGCACCTAAAGAAAACTTCATGCGCGCGCACGCACCCCAACATACACTCGCTCCACACACCCTCCACAGTGGAACAGGAAATCAATCAGAACGTACAAAAATTACCACAAAGCACAATACATGAACAATCCCAGAGTCCTACCTACAGAAAACTCACCCTAACGCATCTTCTGGGACTTGCCAGGCTCGAGGCCACTTTAAAGACAGATCACAGCAGCCGAAGCTCTGCACGTCTACCCCCTTCGGAGAATACACCCCACCTGGGATTCGCCCCGAAAACAACAAACTAAAACAAAAAAATGGGTATCCGACGGAGTGGTCACAAAATGACCAAGATGGACACCCCTAATCTAGTCTGGGAAAGTCACGCAAAACACATGTGCAATGTAGGTCACACAAAACACCCAGAACAAAGCACACCGGAGCACACACAAACAACCACACTCACGCACACGCCAACCATACGGTCTCTCCGACGAGAGCGAGCCCCCAATCTGGAGTCAGAAGAGGGACTGGAATGGACGAGCCCCCAATCTGTTACGTGCCAGGAGGTCTAGGGTGCTGACACATAACAAAAATTAAAAGAAAGAAAAAGATGGTCCGGGAGACAGCAAAGGAAAACGTGGAGAGCAGGTCGCTTGTACCAAAATGACTGAAAATTTATTACAGAAAAATAAGTTGTACATAGCCAAAATTACTTATAAATAACAAAGGTTGCGACAAACAAAAAGTAAACTGCCGCGGTGGACCCAGTCTCCTCTTCATGGTCGGAGCGCCAGGCTTTTATTGGCAGGCGGCGAATTGAAGTCAGGTGTTCCCAGTTGGCCCCAGATTGAAGGCGGAGACAAGGAAAAAAAAACAGAACAACCAACAGCCCCAGCCGTAACACACTTTACACTAAGACAGTGGTCAAGACCAGACTTAATAAACCAATTCACAGACACCAACATAATCCTCCAGGAGCAAACACTTGGTGACAGTGGAAGGAAAAACTACCTTTAATAACAGGCAGAAACCTGGAGCAGACAACGACTCTGGAGGATGGATGTCTGACATGACCAGTTAAAGGGTTAAAGAAAGAGGGTTAAAGGAAGAGAGAGAGTGAGAGTAGGGGTGTGGAGTGTGTGTGTGTGTGTGTGTGTGTGTGTGTGTGGGGGGGGGTGCACAAGGATGCACAGCAAACTGAACTATAACTGTTAAAACCTAGAACTGCTGTTCTTAGTATAACTCCCAATAACTACTACAAATACCCATATAATACCACTACTCCAAATTCAAGTACTAACAGTGGATATACTACTACTGCAGCTGTTAGTACAAGTATAATAGAAACCTTTACCATCTATATGATTTTATAATTAACACTATCGCAACTATATGGATAAATGGATAATAATGATGGAGGCAGGAGAGAAGCAGGACCTCAGCAGCAGGTGTTCCTCAGGCAGTGATGTGTTTTTGTAAGGCAGCATCCTCCTTTATGGTGTCATGCATTGGACATGTGTCTGTTCAATCTTTGACATATAGCAGATTGACAGTGTCAACTGTGAACCTGTTCCAATGATTTCTTCAAGCCTTTAACTGTTACTTGAAGGTTTTTATTTTATTTTATTTACTTCATGATCATTAGGCCCGAGCCGAGTAAAGCCGGCCAAGGGCCTATTGAGTCTGCAGTGGGCGCACGGGGACGAAATCGCCAGTGACGCGGTCGCCTTTCGCCACTGTCGCCACTCTCACACATTTTCACATTCACGGCACTGAGACCTTTCCGACGATGTATATGACATGTGCACAAATCGCATATTTACACCTGCTCAGAATGAATGGGAGTCAATGGGACATGCACACTCGGGGTTAGTCACGTGGGTGTAAGTGCACGACACGTGACATCTGACCCCACACACATGTGGGGGACCTCGAGAACTTTCAAAAAAGGGCAAATACGTGGTTGCCATAGAAACGTCTATATTGTCCTTGCTCAGATTATTATTATTTTTATTTTTATTAGGCCCGAGCTGAGTAAAGCCGGCGCAGGGCCTATTGAGTCTGCAGTGGGCGCATGGGAACAAAATCGCCAGTGACGCGGTCGCCTTTCGCCACTGTCGCCACTCTCACACATATTCACATTCACGGCACTGAGACCTTTCCGACGATGTACATGACATGTGCACAAATCGCATATTTACACCTGCTCAGAATCAATGGGAGTCAATGGGCCACGCCCAGTCGGG
Organism: Sphaeramia orbicularis; assembly: GCF_902148855.1. NCBI lineage: Eukaryota > Metazoa > Chordata > Actinopteri > Kurtiformes > Apogonidae > Sphaeramia > Sphaeramia orbicularis. The sequence continues at coordinate 47,904,587 of NC_043971.1, read as the reverse complement.
GTCATTCACGTGTGTGTAAGTGCACGACATGTGACATCCGACCCCACAGACATGTGGGGGAGCTCGAGAGCTTTCAAATCAGGCCAAATACGTGGTTGCCATGGAAACGGCTATATTGTTCTTGCTCAGATTATTATTATTTTTATTTATTAGGCCCGAGCCGAGTAAAGCCGGCGCAGGGCCTATTGAGTCTGCAGTGGGCGCATGGGGACAAAATCGCCAGTGACGCGGTCGCCTTTTGCCACTGTCGCCACTCTCACACACATTCACATTCACGGCACTGAGACCTCTCCGACGATGTATATGACGTGCACAAATCGCATATTTACACCTGCTCAGAATGAATGGGAGTCAATGGGACACGCGCACTCAGGGTTAGTCACATGGGTGTAAGTGCACGACACGTGACATCTGACCCCACAGACATGTGGGGGACCTCGAGAACTTTCAAAAAAGGGCAAATACAGGTGGTTGCCATAGAAAGGCTATATTGTTCTTGCTCAGATTATTATTTTTATTTTTAGGCCCGACCGAGTAAAGCCGGCGCAGGGCCTAATTGAGTCTGCAGTGGGGGGCCATGGTGACTTTACACCTGCTCAGAATGAATGGGAGTCAATGGGACACGCGCACTCAGGGTTAGTCACATGGGTGTAAGTGCACGACACGTGACATCTGACCCCACAGACATGTGGGGGACCTCGAGAACTTTCAAAAAAGGGCAAATACGTGGTTGCCATAGAAACGGCTATATTGTTCTTGCTCAGATTATTATTTTTATTTTTTAGGCCCGAGCCGAGTAAAGCCGGCGCAGGGCCTATTGAGTCTGCAGTGGGCGCATGGGGACGAAATTGCCAATGACGCGGTCGCCTTTCGCCACTGTTGCCACTCTCACACATATTCACATTCACGGCACTGAGACCTTTCCGACGATGTATATGACATGTGCACAAATCGCATATTTACACCTGCTCAGAATGAATGGGAGTCAATGGGACACGCGCACTCGGGGTCAGTCACATGTGTGTAAGTGCACGACACGTGACATCTGACTCCACAGACATGTGGGGGACCTCGAGAACTTTCAAAAAAGGACAAATACGTGGTTGCCATAGAAACGGCTATATTGTTCTTGCTCAGATTATTATTATTTTTATTAGGCCCGAGCCGAGTAAAGCCGGCGCAGGGCCTATTGAGTCTGCAGTGGGCGCATGGGGACGAAATTGCCAGTGACGCGGTCGCCTTTTGCCACTGTCGCCACTCTCACACATATTCACATTCACGGCACTGAGACCTTTCCGACGATGTATATGACATGTGCACAAATCACATATTTACACCTGCTCAGAATGAATGGGAGTCAATGGGACACGCCCACTTGGGGTCAGTCACATGTGTGTAAGTGCACGACAGGTGACATCTGACCCCACAGACATGTGGGGGACCTCGAGAACTTTCAAAAAAGGGCAAATACGTGGTTGCCATAGAAACAGCTATATTGTTCTTGCTCAGATTATTATTATTTTTATTTTTATTTATTTATTTTTTTTGTCTTATTTTTCTTTCTCCTGCGCTTTGAGCTCAATTTTGACCCTCTGAACATTTACGAAAACTCACCAAATTTTGCCTAAAATTGAGAAGTGCGAGAAATTGAATTTACATATAGGTTTCGTAGATGTCGGTAAAGAAATGTTGTGGCAGCGCCCCCTTGAAAAGTGGAAATGCATTGCGCCAATGGGAGCGCGTCCAACATAAAGTTTGTCGTAGAGCCACGAAAATCGGTAGACAGATTCATCATGAGGAGACAAACAAAAAATATTATTATGGCCACACCCCTAAACCAACCCTTTGTCGGCCATATTGGATTGAAATTTCCAAAATGCTGAGTCAGCGTTTTCGCTGAAGTTGTATTTTAACTATCTCCTACTAAGCCGTTTGGCCGAATGAGCTCAAAATCAGTGTACAGTATCTAGAGAAGTGGGGCATCAAAAGTTAGCCAAATTTTTTGAATCGGCATCACCGTTTTTGTGTGACGAGGTTGCAAACTTTGCGAAGTTTTTTCGAAAATTTACCATCACAAAAATTGCTTCAGCTCAGACATACGAACACCGATTTGGCTGAAATTTGACTCAGACGTCCATCTCCCAGGCCTACACCCATTTATTAAAAGAAATTGAAATTTCGCACTATAACACCCCCTACAAATGTACATTTACAAAAATGACATCAGTTCGGACATACGAACACCGATTTGGCTCAAATTTGACTCAGACATCTGTCTCAAAGACCGACACCTATTTATCAAAAGAAACTGAAATTTTGCACTACAAAAATTTTTAATATTTTTTATTAAAATTGCTTCAGTTCGGACATACGAACACCAATTTGGCTCAAATTTGACTCAGACATCTATATCCCAGGCCTACACCCATTTATCAGAAAAAATTTAAATTCGGCACCATAGCGCCCCCTACAATGTTACCTTTACAAAAATTACTTCATGTTAGACATGTGAACACCAATTTGGCTCAAATTTGAATCAGTTGTCAATCTCCCAGGCCATACGAACACCGATTTGGCTCAAATTTGACTCAGACATCTGTCTCCCAGGCCTACACCTATTTGTCAAAAGAAATTGAAATTTTGCACTACAGCGCCCCCTACAAAAATTTTTAATATTTTTTTATTAAAATTTCTTCAGTTCGGACATACGAACACCGATTTGGCTCAAATTTGACTCAGACGTCTATCTCCCAGGCCTACACCCATTTATCAGAAATATTTGAAATTCGGTGTCATAGCTCCCCCTACAATTTTACCTTTACGAAAATTACTTCATGTTAGACATATGGATACATATTTGCCTCAAATTTGAATCAGTTGTCAATCTCCCAGGCCTACACCCATTTATCAAAAGAAATTGCCACTTCGCTTAGTACCGCCCCCTACAAATTTACCTTCACGGAAATTGCATCAATTCGGACATACAAACAAAGATTTGCCTCAAATTTGAATCAGTTGTCGATCTCCCAGGCCTACACCCATTCATCAGAAGACATTGAAATTTGGTGCTAGAGTGCCACCTGCTGAACGATGGACATACTTCTACTGGACATGCCTGTGGTGAGGGCCTTTAGATGCCGCTTGCGGGTTTAATTAATTAATTTTTTTTTGTCTTATTTTTCCTTCTCCTGCACTTTGAGCTCAATTTTGACCCCCTGAACATTTACAAAAACTCACCAAATTTTGCACAACATTCAGAAGTGCGAAAAATTGAATTTACATATAGGTTTCGTAGATGTCGGTAAAGAAATGTTGCGGCAGCGCCCCCTTGAAAAGTGGAAATGCATTACACCAATGGGAGCACGTCCAACATAAAGTTTGTGGTAGAGCCACGAAAATCGGTACACAGATTCATCATGAGGAGACAAACAAAAAATATTATTATGGCCACGCCCCTAAACCAACCCTTAGTCGGCCATATTGGATTGAAATTTCCAAAATGCTGAGTCAGCGTTTTCGCTGACGTTGTATTTTAACTATCTCCTACTAAGCCGTAAGGCCAAATGAGCTCAAAATCGGTGTACAGTATCTAGACAAGTGGGGCATCAAAAGTCAGCCAAATTTTTTGAATCGGTGTCACCATTTTTGTGCGACAAGGTTGCAAACTTTGTGAAGTTTTTTCGAAAATTTACCATCACAAAAATTGCTTCAGCTCAGACATACAAACACCGATTTGGCTGAAATTTGACTCAGACGTCCATCTCCCAGGCCTACACCCATTTATTGAAATAAATTGAAATTTTGCACTATAGCGCCCCCTACAAATGTATATTTACAAAAATGACAACAGTTCGGACATACGAACACCGATTTGGCTCAAATTTGACTCAGACATCTGTCTCCCAGGCCTACACGTACTTGTCAAAAGAAACTGAAATTTTGCACTACAGCGCCCCCTACAAAAAATTTTAATTTTTTAAAATTAAAATTGCTTCAGTTCGGACATACGAACACCGATTTGGCTCAAATTTGACTCAGACATCTGTCTCCCAGGCTTACACCCATTTATTAAAAGAAATAGAAATTTTGCACTACAGCGCCCCCTACAAATTTTTTAAATATTTTTTTATTAAAATAGCTTCAGTTTGGACATACGACCACCGATTTGGCTCAAATTTGACTCAGATGTCTATCTCCCAGGCCTACACCCATTTATCAGAAAAATTTGAAATTTGGTGCCATGGCGCCCCCTACAAATTTACCTTTACGAAAATTACTTCACTTCAGATATACGAACACCAATTTGGCTCAAATTTGACTCAGATGTCGATCTCTCAGGCCTACACCCATATATCAGAAAAAATTGCAATTTGGCGCTATAGCACCCCCTACAATTTTACCTTTACGAAAATTACTTTACTTCAGACATACAAACACCAATTTGGCTCAAATTTGACTCAGCGGTACACCTTGCAGGCCTACACCCATTCAATGGAACAAATTGAATTTTGGCTCCATAACGCCCCCTACAGATTTATTTATACAAAAATTTGTTCAGTTCGGACATACGAACACTGATTTGTCTCAAATTTGAGTCAATTGTCAATCTCCCAGGCGTACACCCATTCATCAGAAGACACAAAATTTGGTGCTAGAGCGCCACCAGCTGAACGATGACTTCCACTGGACGTGCCCTTGGTGAGGGCCTTTAGATGCCGCTTGCGGCTTTAATTTTTAAAATTTTTTTTGGTCTTATTTGTCTTTCTCCTGCGCTTTGCGCTCAATTTTGACCCTCTGAACATTTACGAAAACTCACCAAATTTTGCCTAAAATTCAGAAGTGTGAGAAATTGAATTTACATATAGGTTTCGTAGATGTCGGTAAAGAAATGTTGCGGCAGCGCCCCCTTGAAAAGTGGAAATGCATTGCGCCAATGGGAGTGCGTCCAACATAAAGTTTGTCGTAGAGCCACGAAAATCGGTAGACAGATTCATCATGAGGAGACAAACAAAAAATATTATTATGGCCACGCCCCTAAACCAACCCTTAGTCGGCCATATTGGATTGAAATTTCCAAAATGCTGAGTCAGCATTTTCACTGACGTCGTATTTTAACTATCTCCTACTAAGCCGTTTGGCCGAATGAGCTCAAAATCGGTGTACAGTATCTAGAGAAGTGGGGAATCAAAAGTTAGCCAAATTTTTTGAATCGGCATCACCGTTTTTGTGTGACGAGGTTGCAAACTTTGCGAAGTTTTTTCGAAAATTTACCATCACAAAAATTGCTTCAGCTCAGACATACGAACACCGATTTGGCTGAAATTTGACTCAGACGTCCATCTCCCAGGCCTACACCCATTTATTAAAAGAAATTGAAATTTCGCACAATAACGCCCCCTACAAATGTACATTTACAAAAATGACATCAGTTCGGACATACGAACACCGATTTGGCTCAAATTTGACTCAGACATCTGTCTCAAAGACCGACACTTATTTATCAAAAGAAACTGAAATTTTGCACTACAGCGCCCCCTACAAAATTTTTAAATATTTTTTATTAAAATTGCTTCAGTTCGGACATACGAACACCAATTTGGCTCAAATTTGACTCAGACGTCTATATCCCAGGCCTACACCCATTTATCAGAAAAATTTGAAATTCGGCACCATAGCGCCCTCTACAATGTTACCTTTACGAAAATTACTTCACGTTAGACATGCGAACACCAATTTGGCTCAAATTTGAATCAGTGTTCTATCTCCCAGGCCTACACTCATTTATCAAAAGAAATTTCCACTTCGCTCAGTAGCGCCCCCTACAAATTTACCTTCACAAAAATTGCATCAGTTCAGACATACGAACACCGATTTGGCTCAAATTTGACTCAGTGGTACATCTCACAGGCCTACACCCATTCAATGGAACAAATTTAATTTTTGCTCATAGCGCCCCCTACAGATTTATTTATATAAAATTTTGTTCAGTTCGGACATACGAACACTGATTTGTCTCAAATCAATTGTCAATGTCCCAGGCCTACACCCATTCATTAGAAGACACAAAAGTTGGGGCTAGAGCGCCACCTGCTGAACGATGAGCATACTTCCACTAGACGTGCCCTTGGCGAGGGCCTTTAGATGCCGCTTGCGGCTTTAATTCTGTGTTGTTCCCTTGTGAGAGTAGCCACAGTCAGTGGCAGCTAGTGAAATTAATCTTGGTTTGGGGCACAGTATACAAGTCAGTTTTTGGGTGCATTATAACCAGATATCACCACTAGGTTACACCAAACTACATGCACCACTATGTTTAAATATTAATTTAAATTAAAATGAAAATACACAGTATGTGTTTTCACTCATATATTTTTTAGATGTAAATTTCACCCGTTATATCCATGCACATTTTTCCATGATTGTATTAAGTCTGGCATGTCCCTGAGTGTGTTTTCCACTGATAGTATGGACAATGCATTTAGACCAGGGGTGAAGGTAGTACAGGTCAATCGCACGGCATTAAATAAAGAAATAAGTAGATAAACTCTAAGTCATTGAGCCACCCTGCCAGTTCTCAACAGCAGTATTATCTACAGACATATTTGCTGATTCCATTTCTGAGGAAGGTCTTGATTCTTTTCAGGATGTGACATTTTCTCCTGTGGGTGGTGCTTGGGTGCAATTTTTTGTGCCCCGAGCCTCTTCTATCTCTTTTATTAGAGGAGGTCCACTGAGGAGAAAAACGGAATACCCACAAATATGAACGTAGCTAACATTACTGTATTATTAAAACCAGGAAAAGACCCCACATTCCCATCCAGTTACCGCCCAATCTCACTAATCAATGTAGATCTAAAAATAATTAGTAAAGCTCTGGCCAGAAGAATAGAGAAAATAACTCCTTTAATAATTCATCCAGATCAAACAGGTTTTATTAAAGGTAGGCACTCTTCAACTAATATGCGCAGATTAATTAACCTCATAGATTATTCTAACATACACAATCTGGAAACCATAATTATTTCTCTAGATGCAGAAAAAGCATTCGACCAGGTGAACTGGAAATGTCTATTTACAACATTAAAAAAGTTTGGATTTGGACCATCTTTCATTGACTGGATTAGTATATTGTATAAGAACCCTCATGCATGCGTGAGGACCAATGATCAAACTTCTCCAAGCTTCAGTCTGCACAGAGGCACCAGACAGGGCTGCCCACTCTCCCCCTCACTTTTTGCCATCTTTATTGAACCTTTAGCAGCTGCCATTAGACAACAGGATGAAATAAAAGGAATCCGTACCAGGAATATAAATCACAAAATAAGTCTTTATGCTGATGATGTATTACTTTTTCTCCAGAACTCACAAGCATCTCTCTACCAGACAATCACACTTATAAATAACTATTCATCAATATCGGATTACTCCATTAACTGGACTAAGACCACAGCCCTGCCTATTAACTGTCACTTTCAAGGTGTGCCCAATATTACAATACATTCAGGAAATATTAGATATCTAGGTATAAATATTTCACCCAGGTTGTCAGAACTAATAAAACTGAACTATGTTCAACTCTTGAAAACAACAGAGGATGATCTTCTGCGGTGGAGGCAATTACCCATTTCACTCATGGGGAGAGTTGCCACCGTCAAAATGATGATTTTACCTAAAATTAACTATTTATTTTCCATGACACCCATCAAACCATCCTCTAGTTGGTTCAAGTCACTGGACTCACACATATCTAAATTCCTTTGGGAAAACAAACCATCACGTATAAGTCTAAATACATTACAGCAGACCAAAGACAGGGGCGGTTTAGACCTCCCCAACTTTGGCCAATATTTCCTAGCCAATAAGCTGCAGTATATCTCTAAATGGCTCAGACCTAGTTATCTAGATGAGCCATGGCTAGATATAGAGCAAGCAATGTGTGATGATCTAGCAATCTCTGACTTACCATTCATTAGTTCAACCATTAAGCATCATAAATGTTACAAAAGTGTGAACATCAGCTCCACTCTGACAGCCTGGTGGGAATTTCTTAAAATAAGTAAATGTTCACCCATTCCATGTAAGCAGACACCCATCTGGAACAACCCTGACATCCTGCAAAATAAAAGAATTATAAACTTTACTCAGTGGAAGGACAAAGGAATAACACATTTAGAAAATATCATAGTGGATGGAAACTTTGTACCATTTGATACGCTCACTTCACAACATGGGATTAGCAGCACCAAATTTTTTGAATATCACCAAATCAAATCTATTATAAGTAAGAAATATACCCCTAACCAGTTAAACTTGCAACTACCAATCAAGGTGGAAGAATTTTTGAACCTCCGCACCCCAAAGCTACTATCCAAAATATATAGGCTTAATGCTAAAACAGATGACTTAATCTACCTACCGACTTCAAAATGGGAGACAGATTTATCCAGTGATTTTGATCAAAAGTCATGGTCACAAATATGTTCAAATACATTTAAAATGACTAAAAACCTGAATTTACAACTAATTCAGTTCAAAATTCTTCACAGAATTCATTATACAGGACAAAGGATGTTCAAGATGGGTCTCACACAGTCAAACATCTGCTCACAGTGCACAGATAACTCTGTTGATAACTACATACATGCCTTGTGGCAATGTGCACCTGTCCAGAGGTTTTGGCTTCAGGTCTGTGAGGACCTGTCAACATGGCTCCGATGCAATATTCCAGCCCACCCCACACTGTGTTTACTAGGTGACCTGGGCCACACCAACATGGATACTAACACCTCACACATGGTCCTCACTGCTTTATGCATCGCAAAGAAAACTGTCCTTGTGAATTGGAAAACAAAAGCCAATCTGAGCATTAACCAGTTTAGGAACCTTCTATTAGATCACATAAGTAATGAGACAATATCTGCCTCTTCAAACAATCAATTGGACCAATCTCATTCTCTCTGGACCCCTGTGATTAGCTCTATCACATCACTCTGAGTGTTAGGAGGCCGCCAGGAGGAGCCGCGGGGCTACGGGTCACTAGTGGTCCCTTGGAGTGGGGGTCTGGACTGCCCTGCTCTGGGGGCGGTTTGGTGTTTGTCCGGGTTGGGGCGGGGGTGGACCCGGCGCCGGAGTTGCCCTGTGGTGGTGGGGTGGGGGGCTCCGGGTTGGGCCTGGGTCAGTGGCCGGCATCCCCCGGGTCGGGTGGCTAGGCTGGTCGGGGGTGGGCGGGGTGCGGTACCTGGGCCCTGGGCCCTGGGGTCCGGGTGCTGCCCCTCCCGGGGTGGGGGGGGAACCCGGCATGTGCCGGGGTGTCTGGGCTGGCCTGGACTTGCCGCTGCGGGTGTGGGCGGGTGCGTGCCCCGGTGTCTGGCAGGTGCCTGGCGGGTGCCTGGGAGTCCTGGGGTGGGGGAGTGTGTGTGTGTGTGTGTGTGTGTGTGTGTGTGTGGTGGGTGGGTGGGTGTGTCGGTGTGTGTGTGTGTGAGAGAGAGAGAGAATGAGTGTGTGTGTGCACTGGCACTGTTAGATGTTGCTCATGAAAGTGCATCAGCTATGAACATGTGTTTACCTTGAGTGTATGTGACGTTGAGGTCGTACCTCTGCAGTTGCAGTAGCATCCCTTGTAACCTTGCTGGTGCTTTGCATAGAGGCTTTTGCATGATCACCTCAAGAGACTTGTGGTCAGACTTCACTATCACTGGTCTTCCACAGATATACTATTGAAACTGCATCCCCCATCTGAAAAAGCTTGTGAAGACGAAAGAGTGATGTGACTTTAGCAACACACATTTGGAGCTATTCTGGTGTGACAGGGTGAATTTGGTGCACATTGTCCTCTTCATGGCTGACTTAGGAAGGGGGAGCTGTTTTTAGCAGCTGCTGCATGCTCCCGTGGCTGGGGATGCAGTTTTCGACAGGGAGTAGAATTCGGCACAACACCCTGCACTCATACTCTGAGTAGCCAACAAATAGCCAACTGTATTTGCAATGCGTAGAGTTTAAACTGTCGTACAGCACATATTTGGCTATTGCTTTTACATGGTACATAATACAGTATAACTTTTTTAATAACTGTAGACATGTTCAAATTGTTTTGTGCCCCACTCATTTCCAGCTCAGCAACCGCCACTGCAAACAAGGCTCCTCTGTGCTGCTTCAAAAACTGAATTGCGCTGAATGCTTACCAGGATCTTACTAGGATCTGACGTTTGGGGGGGCTCAGCCCCCAAGAAGCAGCTGACATCCATTCTTGACACAGAATTATTAGGCTATTGAATTTAATCCATCTTTTAAATTTCTTAGAAAAGCCAAAGATTTTTCATAAAAGCATACAATATATAACAAGAATGTGTGATAATCCAACCATGGTCTATGTACAAGTTCCACTAACATACAATCCCACCACTATATGAGCCATTTGACCAGATGGGAGTGTAACATCATCTTAAACCTATGATGTATAATATTAATGATTAAGGATGAACAATGATCACTTTTTCTCCAAAATTAGTGAATGTAAACTGAGGAGAAGGCTCAGTTTACCACAGCTGCCTATTATATTGTGTCTCACCATTTTTGGCCTATTAAGGGATGAAAGACCATATTGAACTTTAGGCTATTTTTGGCCTATTTCTAAAAGTCTATGCCTTCTAAATGTGATGTAGTACTGTGTAAATATGATATGGAATTATGTGCTGTCCATGACACGGAGGAAGGCAGTTTATGTCTCAGTACATACCCCTTTTACATCAAAAAGAACCTGGTGCTAGTTCGGTGCCGGTGCTACAGCCAGCGCTTAACTGGTCCAACCTGGTGCCTCCAAAGAACCGGTTTGCTTTTCCATTGAGGTTTTGCACACATGTCACATGATCACGTGGTTTTCTGTTTACGACGCCATATTGGTAGGCAAGCTTTCCTTGGATCGTACAGTTGCCCATTGTTGGCGATATGTATCTTTCTCCTGTGTAGATCTACAATACCGTAAAGCTTTAAGCAGTGTGATCATGGCAACCACATGTGCTGCAGTTGGTTGCAATAGATGAGTTTCATGCGATGTTTGCATACATTAAGTCTTGGAGGAGGAAGTCATGCTGACTTTGTAGCGTGTTAAATGATGGACCTGCTAAACTCCTGTGTGCCGTTTATTACTTAGCTTTCACCAATTATAAGTTACGCATAAAGACCACTCGGTTCCATTGGTGGGAGCAGTGGTTCTGTTCTGCCGACTGCTGTTTATAGTTATTACCACAGTTAGTGTAGCTTCTCAGTATAGTTAGCCTGCGTATCTGTTGCACTTAGCGGCACGGAAGAAAAGAATTGTCATCATGTGGTACGGTGATGTAGACCCCTTTAAATCTACCAGGAGGGCTTCCCCTGGCCTATCACCCTATAGAGAGAGAGTGATTTTGGATCTACCTGCTCCCTTTGAGTTTCCTCAGCTGGGTGAGGCAGCTGGAAGTGGCAGTTGGAGCTACGGCAGGTGACACCGGTGAGTTCAGCTGGGAGCTGGTGAGAATACTCCCCACCCGTCTGTGCAAGTCTACTTTTCTACTATGGGACAGCCTTCCTGATACGGTCAAGTCAAATTATGCAGCCATGAAAGAGAAGATGGGATCGGCTTTTGGACAGAGACAGTTAATGGACCGTTTTAGAACTAACATATCGGCACGTTCACGAGTTCCGGGGGAGAGCCTGGAGGTGTACGCGGCTGATGTGAGCCGGCTGGTAGCTGGTACTCATGTTTTTACCTCCGAGTTGCGCATGGATCACTGTTGTTAGTAAACATTGAAACTCATCTATGGTGCCTTTATCACAAGCAGACATACTCACAAATAACAAAACACGCAAACACGAGTCCAAAGAAAAACACGATATAAAGCAACAGTTCTGACTTTCTGGATCCAAATAGCGTGCCTACCAATATGGCGGTGTAAACAACAATCACATGACCAGTGACGTCAACTGCAGGTCCTCAATAGGCCAAGAGCCAAGTCAGAGCCGCCTCATTACGCCATTGTAAAACATGATCACATGACTGGGTCTGGTGTGGAAGACGCTCACCCAGAAGCAAGCGCTACTCTTGTGCTTACAAGCCTATATTGTAATCCACAGGCGAAAAACACAAATATGGGTTTCTATATGACCTAAGTACAAACATAATGTAAGGATACTCTGTTAACAGATAATTAGTGAGGTCAACAGAACAGTACTGCTACCCAAGTTAATGTGAGGCACAGGAAAACATGGACAAAATGACCTTAATGCATTTCAAATGGGTTTATTCACACTGAAGTAAAAAAAAAATGGGCTCAAATAAAAAGAATGCTTCAAAAACTTTACAAAAGGGAAGAAAAATCCAGGTGGTGTTGCTGTGAATCTGCCTCCTCGTCCATGGACAACAACTGTAAAGAACAAAACAAAGAAACCGTGCATTAATTTGACATGTTCTCCATAATGTGGACAATAACCCCGTCTACTGGAACACGGTTCAGTTTACTACTGGGTTCAGTTCTGACTTTTATCAACCCACCGAGGAAACAGCGTTTCGAAGAAAACACAGAAATGTTATTGTTAGCTTGTTGTTAGCATACCAGCTACTAGCAATTTAACATCCGTAACATTTGTAGCTCGCTTTAATCTCTAAAGTCGACTTTTTGAGAGCCACTAACCATGCATTTGAGAAACAAAACTTACCAGTATCATTTGCCGCTGTTTGAACAGACCCATTCACAATCCAAAGCCTCCAGTCCATGTCTGCTGTGTCCCAGTTCAGTGCACTGGCTGTCTGGCCCCGGTTTAGCCCAGCTCAAAGTTGGTGCCTGCCTGGAACTGGTTTCGCCAGTGCTTGGGCAGTGGAAACACAAAGAACTGGTGCTAAGTGAGAGGCACCGGCTCTGAACGAGCCCTGGAACAAGTTTGGTGGAAAAGGGATACATGCGCTACAATGGTAGACGAGCGCAAGCAAGGTTGCAGGGAAAACGTGGACTGGATTTTCAGTGATGTGGGCGTACTCTATATCAGTGGTTCTCAAATGGGGGTACGCGTACCCCTGGGGGTACGTGAAGGCACTCCAGGGGGTATGTGAGATTTTAAAATTTATTTAAAAAGTAGCATCCAAGCAAAAATCCTTAAAAAATAATTATTAAATTCATTAAATATTTCAGGAAAATATATAAGTTCATAAAATGAATTTTTATTCAACAGACTGTTCAATTTCATCATCCTAAAAACCCAGAGTCTCCCCCATACCAGAATGGTTCGACCCAACCTGTCATATGCCACCTAGCATCACCTGTCAATCACTTGAAAACTCAAACAATGGAGTCGTGGTTGAAGCGTAATTCTTTTGAAAACACGGAGGAACAAGTGGCAAACAAGGCCAAACCAGAGCTGGCAAAATTCCGGCTGTATCTTGAAGATTATTATGTTATGTTATGTTTTTGAGAACAGATCTTTACTATGATCCCAAAGGAGGACACTTTATGTTGATAATTATTTTTATGTGCACAAATCTTTATTTATAATTAAGTTAATTCTTTCTTTCTTTTTTTAGTTATTTTATTTCCAAATAGTTCAAGAGAGACCACTACAAATGGAGTTCCAAAGTTTAATAAATCAGACACTGATGGCACAGCACTCTGTTTTAAGTCATTTTTTTCAACCAAAAATGCTTTGTGCTGGTAAGGGGGTACTTGGCTAAAAAAAATATTTCACAGGGGGTACATCACTGAAAAAAGGTTGAGAACCACTGCTCTATATGGACAAGTGGAATGGACTGGATAACGACGGACTGAAGGGGCTCTACCTTACACTATGAAGTGAAGGGAAACTGACAGATTTATGATCATATTTAAGTTAATAATGACAGGTTATATGATTATTTATTTAAACTCATATTCTGGCCACATTATATTAAATTTTTCAGAACTTTTTTATTAAAAAAATATTAAAATAATTATCTAATTAATAAATAGCACCAAATCATTTAGGGGGGCTTAAGAATATTTTAGGGGGGCTTTAGCCCCCCTAAAATAGGCCTAGTGACGCCACTGATACTTACCATGCTGTGTCTATCCACATTCACGTCTGCGAGTTGCGCACTCTCATTATTCCGTGGTTTTCCTGTTCTTGCTCTCTCACGCATGCACGATACAGGCACAGAAGACACAATAATACAGTTTAACTGAATTAACAATATGCTTTTTCTCTGAGATGTTTTTAATTGCTTGAATTCTTCATTTGTTTATTTCTGGGTGAATATTTAGCACCCAGATTTAGTTTTGGCTCTTAAAAATCACAGAGGTCTGCACCTCATAGCCAGCTACAGCCATGACTACACTAAAGAAAACAGTGAATTGTGTCATTGTATTGTGTAGCAGATATTGGCTGGTATGTGAAGGCTTTCTTTGCAGTGGCATATACAGATGAATACCTTCAGTGCCAGAAAATAAAAAGCCATAGGTTGCCCACCCCTGACCAAGGGGAAACACAGATTTTTCTTGCCACTGTAAGTATGTTGTAACAATGTTGTCATTTTTACAGGAAGAGCACTGGCCCCTCTGTCTTTCAGTGGTGGTGGTGCCTACTTTCATCCAGTTGATGCTGTTACCATGGTTCCCAGAAAGTCCCAGGTATCTGCTGATTGAGAAGCACAACGTCCATGCCACAATAACAGGTACATGTTTAGCATAGCAGTGCAAGGATGAAAATAAAAATAAAAATTAATGCTGCAAATAAACATTTATTTTTTATGAGAAAGTAGATGTAGTAGTAGTAGATGATGAGCATAATTAAGTGTAAAAACAGGAAAGTATTTAATAAAGAATGTGTCCTGATTTGATTTCTCAAAAGAAAGAAAGACTTCTGACAAGACATGTGAGAGGCTGCAGCTCTTTGGCCTGTATGAGCTACACATGTAGCCAGCTGTGGTGTTTCTAATTATTGCCATATTGTACATGTCTTTCTTATTTCGTGGTGTAATGATGAGTTAATTTCACATGTGTCTGTACTGATACCAACTAATTTGGCCCAGACTACTTGTCATATTTCATATGAAGTAGTACTCATACTGCTTCCCCACATGAGAATATATGTGTGTTGGTTGTGAAGTTGACGTTTCCCTGAGGGCAGTGACAAAAGTGAATGACATTAAGTTAATTTATATGAGCGCTCATGTCATTTCAAGGCAGATGTGTGACTGACTTTGGACATATGTTGCTTTATACTAGTGGAAGTCAAAACTAAAGTAACTTATTCTTGAAACCATGTGTGTTATTAGACCTGGGCATTTGGGGCTTAAGCCTTGGATGTTTTGACAGTAGCCCCGGATCTCTGCGCACACCGTTTTGTTTTTTTTTTTTACAGAGTGAAATTAAAAAGAGAGAGGGATAGAGTCTTATGAGCTTTTCACACATACACCACCAACCACCAACTGACCCGGTCGCAAATTTATTTTTTAAGCCCCAGATATTTTCAAATCTTAATGGCGCCAATCCTTGGGACTGATGACTAAATGGTGACAAATCACTTAAGAAAAATTAAATATAGAGGAAAAAGTCATTTGGGAACTGCCAAAAAAGTAGCACTGGTCCTCTGTTGGTTAAATGTCTGGCCCTTGGTGTGTTCTTTGGTGTAATATTGCTGATGAGACCGTCTCTAAAACAAACGTACTTGGACCGACATACTGTAGATGTGTTTATTTTTCCAAAAGGAGAATTCACATAATCATTACCTTTAGTTCTCAACTTCTGCTACAAAATATGCTGTGGTACCAGTTAGTTGCTACGAAAAAAAAAAAAAAAAAAAAAGAGTTAACTCAAAACATGAATCAACTGGAACACCATTAGGATCCATAAATACAGTCCCTCAGCTAGTATGTACTAAAGTGCTTATGAGCTTCACCCACCTGAAACTCTATAATGATATAATACTACTACTACTACCACTACTACTACTACTACTACTACTACTATTACTACTAATTTTGTTGGCTGTGTTGGGTTTCCCATCTTTTAAAGATATAAATTACAGTATAAATTAATAACAGGAAAAACAAATCAAAAAATTATGATGGGCAACAAAGAAAGTATCAAAGCTAATAAGTCTCACAATACGAACAAAGCTTATTCAGACAGATAATAGATAATTTATATGAATACATTTGTGGCCAAAAGTTCAGGGAGTGACAGAAATTTTGTTTATTTAAGTTATTTATTTATTTGTTGCTTTTAATTTTACTTGTGTTTCTGAGGTACACTGAAAAACTATTAGAAAAATTATATAGGTTTCAAAGACAGTTACTGACAAATAAATTATATTTAAATAAAGGATGCATTTGTATCAGTCCTAATACTTCTGACCACGACTGTAGATCAACCAGTCAAATTGTAAAAATCAACTGGGATGTGTTTATAATATCAATACTGCTTTCTGTCTACCTCTGTCAGCTTTAAAATGGTACAGGGCCAAATGTAACATTCAGGCAGAGATTGAGGAGATGCAGGAAGAACAGCGCTCTCTGTTGTCTGTGGAGACGATGTCGGTATGGAGACTGTTGCTCGACGACAGTGTCCGTTGGCAGGTGCTCAGTGTGGTGGTCATCAACATCGGTATGCAGCTGTCTGGCATCGATGCTGTAAGGAACTCATTCACATGTGTAACTATTTCACTATTTAAATGCACAAAGAATGAAAATAAGTGGCTATAATTTACTGTAAAAATATAATCACATTAAAGCTACTATGTCTGATTTTGATTCAAGGAGGCTGTTTAATTAACGCGTAACCCTCATACATATGTACATAGGTATAGTGTTTCCATAGCCGGAATTTTGCTCTGTTAGCATCAAGTGTAATTAAATCTTTTAGGCTACAAATGTCTAACACAAAGTTTTCTCAAGTATCAAGTATTCGATGGTTTCACGTTTGTTTTCTCAACATAGCACACATAGCAATGTTACTGTTAGTGTTACTTCCCACTATCTTGACAACCAGGTATGATGATACTGTTCCAGATGGTGTCCTTCACTTTATTAGCTTTATCATTTGGGTGTTTCATACAAAACAGAGTGGCTAGAAGATGAAGGATCCATCACTGTCACAGGAAATCCATTTCATGCTAATAATTGATTCATGCCTTTGTTCATGCTAAAATAAACAAAACTAAAACAAAAAAAACAAAAACAAAACATTGCTTTTTTCCTACATAATGTTTTGCATTCTGAGTCAAAGTATGTGTGACACAAGTAGTGCCTTAAAAATACAATGAAATGCAAATTAAAAACACCAAAAACCCTCCAGTGTTTAAAAACCTGATATGATATTCAGTCCGTCAATTTACATACAAAGTCTGACAAAGATTAAACATCTAAAAAAGACATCCTCACACACAATACAAAACACATATGTGTTTCAATACTCTGTTGGTGTGGTGCCTACGGTAATGATGATGACTGAGGTAAATTAAATGTTACAAATGGAGCTAAAGGCTGTTTAAAACAGAAACAGAAATAGCCTACTTGTGAGAATGAAGATACAGTATGTCTACATTCCATACGACCGCAGTATTGAAAAAGGTGGTACATTGTGTAAAATCGAAATAAAAACAGATTTCAGTCTCATAAACCCATATTTTATTCACAATACAACATAGAAGACACATCAAATGTGTTAGAGGCAGAGTCTGTTACAAGAAAAGATGGCAGTTTCAACCAATCTGTGAAAAAAACTGCACCTATAAATTGTGGGTGCATTGTTAAACATTAAACAGTGTAATGGTTAGAGAGAACAATGGAGATGGGGATATCACATGGTAACATTTCATACAGTGGTTGCATGAAAGAGTCTTTCTTGGCCATCTTGTTAGTGTAACTGAGTTTTTGTCAGAAGCTCTGACTCAGTAGCAAGCTGTCAATCACACTAGTCAATCAGAAACCTCTAAACAGATATTAAAGATTTCTAAAGACTGACCACCAGTACACTTACTGGAGGGTCCAAATAAAATGAATGAACCATATTCACTCCCGTAAATGTATTACTGTAGCATTTCCATCACTGGAATGTGATGGACGCTAGCCATCTAATTTTACATTCACTAACAAACAGTGATGAAATTCATTTATGAATTACTGAACAGTGCTCCTTAGTATTAACGTCATATCTGTGCATATATTGTGATAAACAAATGCACCACTGCTCTCATGATACACCATATTAGATGGAGTTTTTGACCAACTCACAGATCCTTGTTTTTCCATTCTAGATCTGGTTCTATACTAATGACATCTTTGAAAAAGCTGGTATCCCAAAACCTGAGATCCAATACACCACAGCAGGGACCGGCATCATTGAAATCATTGCTGGACTTATTGGAGTGAGTTTAAATTAAAACTAACATTTCTTTTGCTTTTACTAATTCTGATTCCTGATGGTTTACTTTTTCTTAACCAGGTTTCTGCATTTGAAGTGATTATTTAAACGTTGTCAGAAATGTTGACTGTGTCTCCCCTCAGTGTTTCACCATAGAGAAGCTGGGCAGGAGACCTCTAATGATTGGTGGTTTTACAATGATGGGCATCTGCAGCGCTGGGATCACGTTAGCCCTCATTTTACAAGTATGTGGGTGTATTTGACTTGTTTTTAAAGGAGCTGTATGCAAGAATAATATTCCAAGCAATCATAAAATGGCCCTGAATATCACCAGACATTCAGGAATCATGTTCATTTCAAATACTGATATTACTGACAGTAGCAGTCCACCCAGAATATTCGCATTTAAAAAGTTAAGTGGCAGCCCACAAGGAATGTTTATGTGGTCATTTTGTGTTTTGGTCTGATGCTCCACCCATTACCTATCTCCCAGTCATGAAGTCAGTTGTGTTTTGGCATCCAGATTGCCAGTTCCCGCTGAACTACAGCTAGGAACATTTCTGATCACAAATGTCTGACGTTTGTAAATCTAAAAGGCAGTGGTGGAATGTAACAAAGTAAAAGTACTTTGTTACTGTACTTAAGTAAATTTTTTATGTATCTGTACTTTTATGGAGGGGTACTTTTCCTCTTCATAGGTGCAAAAAATTCAATCATTCATTCGTTCATTTATTCATTCATTTTCTGAACTGCTTTATCCTGGAGAGGGTCAGCGGGGTTCTGGAGCCTATCCCAGCTGTTTTCAGACATTAAGCTACATTAAGCTTTTTTACATTAAGCGTTTCAGAATGCAAATGTGCGTTTTATGTATGGTGTATGCAGAATCACACATTAGTGTAAAATATGCGGGAAAACTGACCTGCACTGTTAAAAATTCATCATCATAAGACATCAAATGAAGAAATTTGAAGGATGAGGTATAAGAATAAAACAAAGATACACAAGAATAATAGAGGGAACTGAACATTAAAAACACTAACCATTCATCACCAAGTGCCTAACCCTAACTGTCCGTCGTGCACATCCATCACCCTTATCCTCATTACCCTGTGGAGTGTCCATTATCTCCCTCCAGATTTTGTGTTGTTTTTTCGTGTTTATTTTTCTGTTAATAAAACACTTTTCCTTCTGCACTGTGCATTTGAGTCTAATCGTTCACTCTGTCTTGTCAATTTGTATTTGACCCCCTCTAAGAACGTCACGAATGACACACGAATGACGAACTACTGCCTATAGTCTGCCTATAGATGCTTTACGTCCATCTTAAGAACACCATGTGAATCTCTGTCTGTTTGTCTGTTCATGTGAATGCCGTAAGGGGCACCTAATAACAATGTAATGTGGTCTTGTGACCTACCTGTGGCCACTGCAGGAACATGGGTCTCTGGAATGGTCTCCTGATCCACAAACGTCATGCGATGTTCTTAGGTTGTTCCTAAGGCATTCATTAGGGCGCCCTACGAAAGGAGATTTCCAAGCGCGTTTGTAGAAAATATGGCACAAGATCATCCATCTGGCTACAAACTTAGAAATGGTCTATCAACACTCCATTCTTATAAGTCCACACTAAGAAGGTCATATGAAATGGTCCATAAATCGTTTGCTCGGTGCTCGTAGCCGTTCATTATTGCATTTGTGACTGAGGCATAAGATTCAGCTAAGTCTGGCTGACTTAATTGTACTTATTGTAAGCACGGACATTTCAAATATTCTCTACATTTGAATAATGTTATGCATGTTTGTTCAGAGTACCTTAGCCCGTATGCAGGTGGGTCATCGAAATGACCAGGTAATAAATTGTTTGAGAAACAAAAACAGTGACTTGTTATTGTTGACATTAGGAATGCATTATGCTGAGATGCCATTAGGATGGCATGGCAATATGAAACGTAATTGAGACATTACATCAGTCAAATGAGTCCTCTGTCAGTCTTTACACATAGTATAGTAGCCTTTACAAGAGAGACAGCAGGCGCATATCAAGGCACTGGCATGGATTCTGGCAGCCACCCAGGCTACATGTATGGCAGGCCAAGTCTATCACAATTCGTCACTCCCAGAATACGTTTTTGCCTGCCATACATGTAGCCGCGGCATCAGTGGCACCAGGGGCGTAGAATTAGGGAGGGACGCTAGGGACACATTCCGACTAATATCCAGCCACTACTATGTAACCACTATCAATACAACCAAGGTCCATAGTGTTTAGTCAATGATTATGGCACACAAAGGGTTAATAGTTGGTATCTACTAGAAGTCTCGCCTCTAACCTAAACATCACTCTCCGATTGGCATTGTTGACTATTTGTGATGAATCCCTCTCTCCGTCATGTTGAAAGGTTCAAAGGTTATTTTCATCTCACCAGCTCGTGTATCAAAAACTTTTCCCAGTTCTCCAATGGAAATTCAACATGAGGTGGTGTTCATGTGTAGTTTTCAAGTTTGTTAACAGTATTTACCATAATTCCCATAGCACATGAAGGCAGGATAAGAACATAATCCTCACGTAACTGCCAGACTCACCAGGATAACAGTAGGTATGATGCAGAATACCATTCATCATAGAATGGGACTGACTTGTGCTATTTCTTCTCCTTACAGACTAACTTATCATTTATGCGCTACATCAGTGTCTGCTGTGTGGTTGGTATCATTGCTGGCTTCTGCATCGGTCCAGGCAAGTTCTTCTCTCAGTGTTCACCCTTTTTAGCCAAAGTTCAAAAGGCATCTGAAAGCTGATTCATAGATTCTGAGCTTTATATTGTTAGATAACACATTAGGGCAGTGTTTTTCAGTTTTGGGGTCAGGACCCCACGTGGGGTCGCCTGGAATTCAAATAGGGTTGCATGGAATTTCTAGTAACTGAAAAAAAGAAAATAAAAAAACCCCCAAAAACATACTAATAAAAATATATGGTGTGTTGAGAGAGACAATCCCAATCCATAAAAGACATGACAAACTCTGAAGCTGAAACTGCAGCACTGTGGTACTGTTTATCTTTCAAATGTTCATTGTGGTATGTTTCAGATGCTGCAGCTCTTTCATAATTCATAGTTTGAGTTATTGTTTGTTCAGTATTAATTGTCAGCCTTGTAAATCCAAGCTGGACTGACTGTACATATCCTGACCAAGGAAAATAAAATTCTCACTTTGTGCAGTAATCTACACCTGGCTTTTCTGCCTCCATCCATAATAATATACATTATATAGACTAAATGTCGTCTAAAATTAATGTTTATTTGCAACATGGTATAGCACATAATTACATGATCAAAAATAAATTAATTTCAGTAAAAAAAAAAAAAAAGTTTCTGTTTTGAATGTCTGGGGTTGCCAGAAATTTGTGATGATTTAATGGGGTCACGAGCCAAAAAAGGTGTGGAACCACGTACAAGAAATACATAAAGGAATTGTTACTGAACTTCAACACTGTAAATTAATGTATGTAATAAAAATAAAAACACCCAGCTTAACCTCGTGACAGGGTCAATTTCTTTTAATTAACGAGCTAGTTCAACAACACAAGAGTTATAAATTCAAGTACAGTTTTACAGGGGATAGTTGTATTTTAGCTGTAAATATTATATAGATATATTTATGTATATTTATGTATGTGACCATATTTTGATTTCCAAAAAAGAGGACACTCTGCTCTGCCTCGAGATAGTTACATGATCACAATCTATGTACGTACTGTAGAATTCTGTGTAAAGCATTCGGAATCAAAGAAAACAGAAAACATGACAGAAAAAAAACAAACAAACCAAAAACAGCAGAAAAATGCAGAAAAAACACAGCCAAACTCAGTAAAAATCAAGGTAAATCACAACAACACAGCAAACAACAGTAAGAACAAGACATGATGAAGAAAACAGTGTAAAAAAAAAAAAGTCCAAACTGCCTGTTCCTACTGTGCGTCCATGGTCAGGGCCGTCTGTGGATAGGTCCGTCTGTGGACAGGTCTGTCTGCGGACAGGTGACAGATGTAAAAAATTGTATTTCTATAATTTCATAAAGTTTTTTTTACGCACATTTACAGTTGTTTTTCATACTAAATACGATTTAAAAACTTCAAGTTATTTATTTATTCTTTTACTATTACACACTCATTTAAGCATTTATAACATATAACAATGATTATTAATGGCCACATATTGAAAATTAAGTTCTTTCTGAAAAAAGGTGCCAAAGAATTGGCCAAAATGACATTTTCTGACGCTTTCATTGCAAAAATCACATAAAGAAATCTAGACAGCCTGTTATAAAGAGGTCCGATCAAGCAGTAACACATGGACACATTTCGTGTTCAACAGTCTCTGTTATGTAAGCAGAGTGACTAATATGCATGTAGTATACATATTTTAGTAGGTATTTCTAAGCACTTTTAACCTTATGTATAACAAACTTTGGGGAGATAAAATTTTTCGGTGAAAAATGTCAAATTACTGCTTGGTAACACATGGACTTGAAATGGACATCAATTTTGTAAGCTTTACCCAAACATTCAAAACATGCGGTTCTCGACACAAATTGATGTCAAGTAGGTCAAAACCTTTTAGATATTATGTTCAACTGTGCTGAAAATAAATTCTGGAGTAAAATATTGAAAAGTCTGTTTTTTGACCTGAGAATGTGGTAACACGTGGACGACTCTACCATTGTATGCATCACCCAAAATGTTGACTATTTCTTAAAATAACCAACCAGACATAATCACAGTGCTTTATTTAATGTATTTAATACTAACACAGTGTTATTTATAACTTGGGGTGGTCCATACTGATATAGGTAAATTACAAACAAGTGTTCAGAGAACAAAAACCTCCACCAAGCACCCCGAATGGTGTGCATGTGTGGATCGACTATTTCTTTTTAAATTAAACAGTTTCAAGGTTGTTCCATACAACGGAAAAAGTTGAAGCTTGGTACCACTCACGTGTATGTCATATTATATTAAATTCCAATCAATATCTGTTGAGTTATAATGAAAAATGTGTCGTAAATAGGATTTTCCATGTTAAATTGAAATGTCCACAGAGTCTACATTCCAAACTGCATGTGGACAATTTTGTACCAGATACAAGATATTGTTATAAGTTACGGGTGTATCAAATTGGAGGCTGATCGGAGTCATTTTGATTTTTTTATGAATTTTCAAAAATTGGTCAATGATGAGAGATAGGAAAATTTGAGATTTTGTGACCTTGCTGTGACCTTAAACTTTGGCCTACTTGGCCAAAAATTTTATGGGTTCGTCCCAGGGCCTAGGCCTATCTGTGGGTAAAATTTGGTAAAGATGGTTGTAATAGTTTTCCCGTAAAGTTGGTAACAAACAAACAAACAAACAAACACGCAAACAAGAAACACACAAAGCAAAGTGATCACAATACCTCCTGGCAGAGGTAATAAAGAGTCATTTATCGGTAACAGTTCACAGATAGTCTTTTTAATTGTGACTAATGTATGAATTCACAAAAGTCATCATTCAGAATTTTAATTTCTCAAAGTAATAGACAGACTTTTGCATGTTTTTTTGTTAATTTAATGCAGCCTAGCAGAAGGTTCGGAACTTCTCCTGTACTGTGTAAGTGGTATTTTAAAAAGGATAACAGTTCCATAAAATAGAGAGATCTTTAGTGACAAAATGAGCCCACTTGATAAATGATGTGTGCAAATTTACTTTTTCATGTTGCTGTTCACTTTTGCTTGATTGGACCCAAAGGTAGTCCTTATAGGGTTAAAGGACTTCTTCAGACAGTACATAAGACAATCTTCATCATAATTTTGTATTAATCAGACAAAGACTTGTTGAGTCTTAGTCATTTTCTGTTAAATCCAACACTGACTTATATCTGCTGAGTGATCTGAAATGTCTACCACCTTAACAATGTCACTGCTTCAGGAAAAAGAAATGCACATATGACCCATGCAGTCATTAGAAAAACTTTATTAATATAAAAACTATTCGTACTACTGGTATATTTTTCGTAAGTTTGGTATTTGGAAGTTTGTCAGATCCCTCCTGTTAACAGCTCAGCATCATGAAACATGCTCTTTTCTTTTCCACGCAGTCTCTGGTAGACTCTTCTTCAGTGACCCCCTGAGCCCCCATATATTTTCTTTCAGTGCTGTAGGCTCCCTGTGATAGCGCCTCCTCTCTGTTGTTTTATGGTCCCCCGTGCTCAGCCTGTTTCTGTCCTTTATTTCCTTATCTATTTCTTTTTGTTTTATTATTTATGGGTATTAACATTAGATACATGGGCGGTAGGGTGTATGTGCGTGTGTTTGTGTGTGTACGTGTATGTGTGTGTGCATGTGTGTGAGTGGTGGTGGTGGGGTGCACTGATTTTATATGTAAAGCACTTTGTTCTACATTTCATTATATGAAAAAGTGCTCTATAAATAAAGGTTGATTGATTGATTGGTTGGTTGATTGATTGATTGATTGATTGATTGATTGATTGGTTGGTTGATTGATTGGTTGATGTAGTGTTTTGTGTGTTTCTGTTTTTCTGTTCTAGCCGGGGTGCCCTTTCTGATCACTGCAGAACTGTTCAAACAATCCCACCGTCCTGCAGCTTATATTGTGGGAGGATCACTGAACTGGCTCTCCAACTTCACTGTGGGCTTTGTCTTCCCTTTTCTACAAGTGGGTCACGCTAGTTTGTGTAAAGTGACGATAGGGACACAGGACATCAGAAATGGCTAGTAGAAAATATAAATGGTAGAAATACCATTTACATTTTCTTTGGCTCAATTTTTGAAAAGTCTTTTCCTTTTTTCCAAAAAGGCTTCATATTATATTATATTATATTATATTATATTATATTATATTATAAAATGTAACACTGTTTAATAGTATATTATCAGTCATTATTATTTTTTACCTAGCATTAGGTAATGCTAGTTAGTTAATGTATTAATAAGCTGTTAATAAATATTTACTACTCAGATTTAGTTAATAAATTATTAAGCATTAATAAAAGTTGAATAATGTAATTAGTTATGTAGTATTAGTTATGTCTGCACTACTCAGCATTAATTAACACATTGTTTATATATTAGTAAGCCGTTAATAATGTCTCTAGTAATAATTTACTAATGGGGTTGAGAAGGGCAACTGTCTGCTACTTCATTCCCAGTGCCATTGCTGGTACCAATTGCCATCAATAGGCCCTTTTCCACCAAGATCCCAGGAAATTTATTACCAGGAACTTATTTACCAGGAACTTATTTGGGTAAAAGAATTCCTGGCAATTGTATTTCCATCGCACCCCAAAGTTCAGGGTAATTTATTCAAATCAGGTTGATGATGTATGAGGGAGCAATAAAAGAAACTGCAGTACAGTTCATATACATTCACAAACTAAGCTCTAGTTCAATAAAATGACACAGTACTTTAAGTGGACGGGTTGGGTTTTACATTTTGCTGGTTGTTGAATCACTTAATCCATCTGGAATAAATTTTAAATGACGTTAACCATCATTACAGGGTGGGGAAGCAAAATTTACAATGAACATTTAGTTGTTTTTTCTCAGCAGGCACTACGTCAATTGTTTTGAAACCAAACATATATTGATGTCATAATCATACCTAACACTATTATCCATACCTTTTCAGAAACTTTTGCCCATATGAGTAATCAGGAAAGCAAACGTCAAAGAGTGTGTGATTTGCTGAATGCACTCGTCACACCAAAGGAGAGTTCAAAAATAGTTGGAGTGTCCATAAAGACTGTTTATAATGTAAAGAAGAGAATGACTATGAGCAAAACTATTACGAGAAAGTCTGGAAGATACTATTAAAGAAGAATGGGAGAAGTTGTCACCCGAATATTTGAGGAACACTTGCGCAAGTTTCAGGAAGCGTGTGAAGGCAGTTATTGAGAAAGGAGGAGGACACATAGAATAAAAACATTTTCTGTTATGTAAATTTTCTTGTGGCAAATAAATTTTCATGACTTTCAATAAACTAATTGGTCATACACTGTCTTTCAATCCCTGCCTCAAAATATTGTAAATTTTGCTTCCCCACCCTGTACATTACATCCTTAATTTCTATTTAAAAATGGTAGAAAATGGATGGATGGATGGTTCTTTTTCATTTCTATAGTTTTATAGATATTGTCAAGGTTCAACCCATAAGTCATACAGATTTACTCAAATGCCTGCATTTAATTTGACTGCATATTACTTAAAAAAGTACTTATACTCTACTTATAATTGATGCCTTGTAAATGAACAGACAATATTGGGTTAGATTTTTTTTTAAATTAAAAATTGAAACAAAATAAAATGTGCAAAAAAACCCAAACAAAAACAAAACAAGGTGCCTTGAGATTGAAAAGGAAATAAACATGTGTGAAAGGTTGTGGGCTTCTGGACCAGCTGATCCTGTTAGAACCAGTGACACAAGACTTGGACCCAAATGCACAACCAACAGACAGGAATAAAGTTAAAGAGTGTTTATTAAACACGGACAAAATTAACAGTTCACAAAAAGGTTTCGTTAAGGAGTCTTCGCAGGTCAGACTGTGTGAATTCGTCACGGCGTCCGAGACCAGCAAGGGAAACTCTCTGCCCGGGTCGGGAGCACACGAGGGTAACCCGACTAGGAGGAAACAGAGGAGAGTCAGGGGACAGACCAGGTCATACACAGAGGATCCAGAAAACAGGCAACGGTACATGGGGATAAAGCAAAGCACTAACCGTGAGTCCAGGCAAAAGTCGAAAACCAGTGAGGCAGAATCAGGCAGAGGTACAGACAGGGATCAGGCAGGCTCAGAAGACAAGGAACAAACCGGGTCAGGAACGAACAGACAGGCAGACGAACAGGTTCAGAGAATCACTGGTAAGTATACACAACACAAGGAAGGAATACGAACTGGCACAGGACAGGGGAAAACACAGGACTTATATACACAGAAGGGAGGGAAGACAATGAGACACAGGTGGAACAAATCAGGGCGGAGACAGGTAATCAACACAGGTGAAACAATCAGGGAGAGGAAGCAAAGACACCAGACATGACACAAGAGGAGGATTAACAAAATAAAACAGGAAATGACACACAAGACAGACAAAACATACAAGAGTCCAAGTACTGATATGACAGATCCAGGACAGCTGGTCGGGAACTCCATCGTCCTGTTCCCTTTTTTGCTTTTCTACATGAAAAGT
The DNA here is from genome assembly GCF_902148855.1 of Sphaeramia orbicularis. Taxonomy (NCBI): domain Eukaryota; kingdom Metazoa; phylum Chordata; class Actinopteri; order Kurtiformes; family Apogonidae; genus Sphaeramia; species Sphaeramia orbicularis. The sequence continues at coordinate 47,876,988 of NC_043971.1, read as the reverse complement.
AATAAAAATGCAAAAATGAATAAAAGAATACATGACAGATTTCTACTACTAAGCAAAGCAAAGGGGAAGCAAAATTTACAATATTTTGAGGCAGGGATTGAAAGACAGTGTATGACCAATTAGTTTATTGAAAGTCATGAGAATTTATTTGCCACAAGAAAATTTACATAATAGAAAATGTTTTTATTCTATGTGTCCTCCTTCTTTCTCAATAACTGCCTTCACACGCTTCCTGAAACTTGTGCAAGTGTTCCTCAAATATTCGGGTGACAACTTCTCCCATTCTTCTTTAATAGTATCTTCCAGACTTTCTCGTAATAGTTTTGCTCATAGTCATTCTCTTCTTTCCATTATAAACAGTCTTTATGGACACTCCAACTATTTTTGAACTCTCCTTTGGTGTGACGAGTGCATTCAGCAAATCACACACTCTTTGACGTTTGCGTTCCTGATTACTCATATGGGCAAAAGTTTCTGAAAAGGTATGGATAATAGTGTTAGGTATGATTATGACATCAATATATGTTTGGTTTCAAAACAATTGACGTAGTGCCTGCTGAGAAAAAACAACTAAATGTTCATTGTAAATTTTGCTTCCCCACCCTGCATATATATATATATATATATATATATATATATATATATATATATATATATATATATATATATATATACACACACACACACACACACACACACACACACACACATATATATATATATATATATATATATATATATATATATATATATATATATATATATATATATATATATATAAACTACATTAACATCACAGTGGATACAATAAAAAAAAAAACCTTGCACCACATAGACTGCACAGTCCCACTAGTGGAACATTAGACATTTGCTCTATCTCTATATGATTCATCATATGACTGTAAACAAGGTAAAATTGTTCAGTTTTCAGTCTGAGTGTCTTAAAACTTGTCTTTCTATCCAACATACAGATGTCTGCAGGCTCTTACTGCTACTTGGTGTTTTCCAGCGTCTGCTTCTCAGTAGCTGTCTACGTCTACGCTGTCATCCCAGAGACTAAAAATAAGACATTCCTGGAGATCAGCCGGATGTTCTCTAAGAAAGAGGCCATCCCAGAGACCCAGTGCCTGACCCATGTAGACCACATGAAACTGAAGAAGATGAATGGCTATGGTGGTCTGGATCACACTTCACTGGAGTTTGACAGCTCTTCTTCTGTGCCATAATTAATATTTAGTTTTTCCTTTGGATTAAAAAGTCATTCATAATTCCTTTCATTAACTCTACTAATTTTATATTTATTCTGTAAATACTCATTAAGCAAACACCACGTCCTCTGCACTTACAGGGACCAATGTGAGGCCTTTAGGCTTTCATCATAGTCAAGGTTAAAGCCACCTTAACATACAGAAATCATGTGCTGTCCTGGTTTTTAGTGATTCTGTAATGCTGCTTTTTAGGAAAAAAATAAAACAAAACTGGGTATTAGAAAAAAACAACAACAACAACAAAAAAAAAACAGTGACATGGAAAATCACTCCATTAACCCATAAAGACCCAGAACAATTTTCTGTGGTGATGTCCAAAGGAATTTCTCTCTACATTGTCAAGCGATATCATCATTATCATTTATATGAATATCTGCATTTTGAAAATTTTCAGTGAAAAATCTGATATTTTCCTATTTTTTACTTTTTTGACCATGTAGTGTTAGTCAAAGCTCATTACCTTCAACAGTTATTATATCACAACAGAGAAAACTGAGGAAAACATGACTTTTCAGAAAAAAAAAAAATTCTACATAATAACAAGTATGTCCAGCCACTGTTATTTGTCCAACTTCATGGGTTTTAATGGTGAATCAGTGCTGTAGAAGATCATAGTGTCTCCATGGTCACTAGGGAGACTATGGATGCATTCTAAAAAGACATCTGATGTTAAAAGTGCGGGAGACTTTCGTGACCAATTTTTCATCAAATCTGTAAAACCTCAGTCATAGCCTAAGTATCACGATTCTGTAAGTCTTTCTGTGATTACTCACCTGAATCTCTTGCATTATGGTGAACAATTTCTTAGTGCCATCCACTATAAACAAACCATGTGTTTGCAAACAGAGCCGGGAGGTAACTTGAGCATCTTTGGAGTTTTGTCGCGACGTGCATTGTGGGAAAGGGAGGTTTCCGCAGCCACAACCGTACCATATATGGATGAAACAAACACAACGCGGAAATGGCTGAAACGCGGAAACGGCTGGAGGAATATACATAGAGTGAAGGGAGCTCCTGCCATTTCCGCGCTGTGTCTGTAGCAGCTGCCACTGCCAGGTGGCTGCGCGAAACTCTGCAACAAAATTCGAGACAAAATTCTGAAGATGCCACGGTTACCTCCCGCCTCTGTTTGTAAACACATGGTTTGTTTATGGTGAATGGCACTAAGAAATTGTTCACTGTAATGTAAGAGATTCAGGTGAGTAATCACAGAAAGACTTACAGATTTGTGATACTTAGGCTATGACTAAGGTTTTACAGATCTGATGAAAAATTGGTCACGAAAGTCTCCCGCACCTTAATGAAAAGATGACAAACTGCGTTTTACTTGAATTATTTAAATGTAATGGCAGGATTAGTGGTTCAACAGTTATTGAATATTTTAGATCAGTAGATGCTTCTGGGTGTTTAAGGGTTAAACCAGAACCCAAATCTTTGTGTGGCTTGTGTGTCAGCATCTAACTGACATATTAAAAGCCATATTGTAGGACAAAGCACTTCCACAGAAAAGCTTTGCTGATTAAACACAGCAGTATTATGTACTATTAATGTGACCTCTAAACAAAACTCACATAAAAGCCACTAAAAACACATACACCACTACAAGAGTCAATATACACTGGTGAGATTCATTCAAAAAACTAATAATAGCGCAGACAAAGACACAACATAAGTGTCAGAAAACAGCAGTATTCAGGTGAGATTAGGTCAGACCACAGCAGTACGAGCCCAGATCACACTGTGAGTCCAGTTCTCTGCAGTTACGGAGGAAGATCCAACTACACTATATCATCAAAAGTATTTGCTCACCTGCCTTGCCTCGCATATGAACTTAAGTGACATCCCATTCTTAATCCATAGGGTTCAATATGACATTGGTCCACACTTTGCTGCTATAACAGCTTCAACTCTTCTGAGAAGGCTTTCCACAAGGTTTAGGAGTGTGTTTAAGGGAATTTTTGACCATTTTCTCCAGAAGTTGCATTTGTGAGATCACATACTCACTGCAAAAATCAAAATCTTATCAAGTGTATTTTTCTCATTTCTAGTCAAAATATCTCATCACACTTAAAATAAAAAACATATTTTTAGACAACAGATCTTGAAAATCTTATTTCAAGAACTCTTACCAAGATCATCTTCACTTGTTCCATTGGCAGATTTTTTGCTTAATTTGAGATTTTTTTTTTTATTTTATTTTTTTTGCTTAATTCAAGATTTTGGTCTGTTTAATTCAAGCAAAAAAAAAAAAAAAATCTGCCATTGGAACAAGTAAAAATTATCTTGGTAGGTAAGATTTCTTGAAATAAGATTTTCAAGATCTATTGTCTGAAAATAAGTTCTTATATCTCACTGAAAAGTTAGTCTTTAGGTGATTATGTCTTACCTACCAAGATAATTTTTTCTTGTTCCAATGGCAGATTTTTTTTTTTGCTTGAATTAAGCAGAACAGAATCTTGAATTAAGCAAAATAAATAAATAAATAAATAAATAAATAAATAAATAAATAAATAAATAAATAAATAAATAAATTTAAAATTAAGCAAAAAAAAATAAATAAAAAAAATAAAAATCTGCCGATGGAACAAGTGAAGATCTTGGTAAGATTTCTTGAAATAAGATTTTCAAGATTGTCTAAAAATAAGTTCTTATATCTCACTTACAAGTTACTCTTTAGGTGATTATGTTTTATTTTAAGGGTGATGAGATATTTTGACTAGAAACGAGAAAAATACACTTGGTAAGATTTTGATTTTTGCAGTGCTGAGGTTGAGGTGAGCACACCAAAATCTCTTGGTATGCTGAAGCAAGAGATTTTGGACAATTCCATGCTCCCAACTTTTTGGGAACAGTTTGGGGATGGCCCCTTCCTATTCCAACATGACTGTGCACCAATGCACAAAGCAAGGTCCATGGAGAGAGACTTTGGTGTGGATGAACTTGATTGGCCTGCACAGAGTCCTGACCTCAACCCCACAGAACACCATTGTGATGAATTAGAGTGGAGACTGAGAGCCAGGCCTTCTCCTCCAACATCAGTGTGTGATCTCACAAATGCATTTCTGGAGGAATGGCCACACATGCCCATAAACACACTCCTAAACCTTGTAGAAAGCCTTCCCAGAAGAGTTCAAACTGTTCTAGCTGCAAAGGGTGGACCGACGTCATATTAAACCTTATGGATTAAGAATGGGATGTCACTTAAGTTCATATGTGAGTCAAAGCAGGTGAACAAATACTTTTGGCGATATAGTGTGTATGCATTTTCCTCTTTTGGAACATCTGCATTATTGAGGCTTCTGTGAAGCAACTAAGACTTGACTACACTTCTTGTCCAGCTCCTTAACAATGACATCCCGTAGACAAGAAGATGGTCGACGAGAGTTACACAAATCTATTTCTCTTATTGTTTTTCTTTTTTTCCCTGTGTCTCTTCATTGATGTGCAGGTTTTTGTTGATTCAAAACAAACTGATCCATATCCCTCTGATTGAACTATCCTGACCAAATTTCTGTGTGTACTCTTTTGGTTTGTAACATTTTTGCATAAAAAAAACCCCTCTTTGTCGTAATGACTTGAGTTAATGACATTTAGTGCCAGTTCTTTTTATAAACAATCACATGCGTGACAGTGAGAAATGAAGGGTTATGGATTGAAAGGTCAGCAAATCAGCAGTTATGAGAAATGGATCTATGTTTCGATAGATGCTCAGAAGTTTTAGTTAATAGAAAGGTTTTCACTTATGGATTTTAATTTGCACCTTATATTTTATGGCTTAAGTTTATTATTAGCGTCCATGTTGTTAAAAATACTGGTGGCATTTGTGCTCCCTTAAATGGCACATAGAGTCTCCTCAAAATCGACTTCAAAATAAAACACTATAAAGGCTGATATTCTTTCAGTATCATCCAATAACTTAAGTTGCAAACTAATGACCTGTATTGTGTATTCACTTTTGTAAGCATTAATTTCTGTGACCTATAAGATATCCTCCTTGTTGGACCAGATAGAATGACACAACTGTTATTAACATTTAACACTATTACGCTATTAACATTTATCAAGTTAAAACTACATGGTGCTGTTTTTCTTTTGTTTTTTTTAACCATCACGGAGCCTTCTTTAATTCTTCTTTATTAGGTCTAAGTAGTGATGTAGGTGGGTTACACAATACAACATGGTCATAGTCCTTTAAGAATCCTAACTGAATTGCAGCCAAAACAACATGTGTCATTAATGTGACTTGACAATATTTTGTGTTTTTGACTAGATATTTTCTCTTACACTTCTATTACTGTTTGAAATTTGTTTCATATATTGTTTCATTTGTAAGTGGTTTTATTTTCTATATTTTTGTCAGTGTCAAAAAACCCCCCTGAACATCACAGGATTTATCCTTTAAATAAAGTCATGAAAATGCAAGTACACTATCCTTGACTTCCCCTCTTTTACATATCGGGACATAATAAATCTACCCATTTTTATCCAACTATGTAAATCTAATTTTAAGAGTAAAACACATGACAGATTCCACCACATTATTATCTATTTAGTAAAAATGAAGACCAAATGGGGAAATAGTGTGTGGAAAAACTAAGTACACTTGCATGGTTCAACGGAACTACTTTTAAAAGAAAGAACTTTTTTTTTTTTTTTTTTAAATTTTGATTAAAAAAAAAAAAAACAAAAAAAAAGAAAGAACTTGAAATAATTTTTAAAGAATAATTTTCTGTATGACTATGCCTTTTCTTGCAAGAGAACCATGGCCCTGAAATGGTTCTGTGCTTGTTTTATTTTGTAGTTTGTTCTGCTTCCCGTTTCCTGTTGTAAAGTTGTTACTGCTGCCATATCCTTGCTGATGTCCTATTAACCCCTATCTAGTGCAGAGGTGTCAAACTCATTTTTAGTTCAGGTTACACATTCAGTCCATGAACCAAGGACCAGCTGGACTGGACCAGTAAAATAATAACATATCAGCCTATAAATAATGACAACTACAAATTTTCTCCTTGTTTTAGTGTAAAAAGTAAAATAACATGAACATGTTTACCTTTATAAACTATCCTTTCACAAAAAAAGGAATAACGTGAACAACCTGAAATGTCTGAAGAAAAATAAGTGTTTAACAATATTCTTCCTGTTCCTAAATGTTTTATGTATTTATAGATCCACTGTGATCTGTAAGTTGCAATGCACATGTTGGGGTTGCTAAAAGTTTCCAAACAAATTGTAATAGTAGCAAAATTTGTTGCTAGGTGCATTTTAGAAAACAAATGCAAAAAATGTGCTAAGTTGGCATCAGTGCTTTTGAAAGGAGATTATCGTCACCACCATTATTGCATTTGCTAATTGACTAGAACCCAGGTAGAGTATTGCAGTGGTTAGTATTAGGTTTATACATACAATGAATAATACACAAAGATTCATAGATGCACAACACATATTCATTCAGTAGGTTACAGGCAGTACTGTGGCTCATTCAGATCCCCCACTCACCTGCAGTTGAACTCACAGGCAGCAGATGTCACTCTTCTGACTGTATGACATGCTTTGAAACTGTCAGTCTTGAGGCAGTTACCTCAAAGCAGTGGCAGACCCAGAAAAAATGGAAGGGAGGGGGGGCGCTAGTGTCAGAGCCCCGGTGGGGGTTCAAGGGGGCAAAGCAAAATTAACATTATAAATGCTTCAAATCACCTAAAACTGTATTTTTTTTTTTTTTTAATTATCACACTAATAAAATTAGTGCAGTTTAACCTCACTAATATGGCCACTTTTGTAACCAAAGCCAAGAGTTGGCTATAGTAAGGTTGGATTCAGTTATAACATAGAATATCATTGCATTCCAAATAATTTTAAATTAGACACCGCAGGATACAGTAGAGGTATAGACCTATGTTTGACAACTTTGTGTGATTCACTCCGTCACTGGCTGTGTTCCACAGAAGCTCAAAGATGTGTAATATTCAGGCCATGCAGTAACAGGTATGTAATACATTACATACCTTCTGTGGCTGCCCATTTGTTCTTCATGCAGACCCAAATGCTGCTTGAATATACAGTTGTCTCTTCATGATCAGACTTTAGTCTAGTTTAGATTTAACTATCTTTCCCATAGAGACCCTTGTCATAAATGGCGCGTGGGCAGTAGACCCCCCCCAATACAAGAGATAGGAGAGCATTGGGGCGCATAAATTCACAATTTGGTGTATATGTGGATGATTGCTCACTAAGTAACACTACGAATTGGGATATGGGGGTTAGAATCCTGGTGAGCACACTTATAATATTTTCAAAATTTTATTAATTTGTTTAAAGGGGAGGGGGTCATTACAGTGCCAGGGGGACCGGTAGGTAAATCCGCCATTGCAAAGTGATTAACTCAGTGGTTCC